>NC_142025.1:71373238-71528952 GCF_049901735.1 Notechis scutatus
GCACAAAGGCAAGTTGCATTTCTCTCCTGCACAATTAGGCTTCAGCATTCGCTTATCCCCCCCACACCACCTCCCCGCTGCCACCATAGCAACATTACCTTAGGGAACTACAATTGCATCAAAGATCATATGGCTAGAGAAAAGGCAGCTGTGTGTGCTGCCACTGCCTTCAAGACCGGCCTTGGCAAAACCTGCCCTCACAATTCCATTTCTCCATTTCTTCCAGCGCTTGTGTGAGGAACCCTGGAGCTTAGCAACAGCATATTGCATGCCTTAACAAGCCTACCGGTGGCCTCAGTGTTCCTTTCCTTCCCATGGCTCTAATTCTTAAAAATGTTGGTTTCTCGCATGAGTGCTGGGAGAAAGGGAGTCCTATTGTGAGGACAGGCTTTTCTGGGTGGCAGAGAGAAACAGGATTCAACCTGGCTGCTTTTCTGCCTCCTGCACCCTTTCCCAGTGGGAATGGGACCCAAAGCTAAATTTTGCTGTGCCGCAAAAGAGATTTTAGCTCTCCCAGCAAGAGCAGCAGGGGAGAGTAGCAGCTCTCGGAAACCACATGGAGCCACTCCCAGAGACCACATGGAGCCACTCCATGTGGTATCCAGCAACCTCTTTTCAGTGGCAACAGTAAAAGGCAAGCATGGCATGGGGGAAGGTGAGCAGTGGTGGCATCAAAAGACAAGCATGGCAGGGGGAAAGGCGAGCAGCGGCAGGTAGGTGACCGGGGCTTGCTCGCAGAACCTCACTTACCAATCGTGAAGGCAGATAGTGATGGCTGGCTGGCTGGCTGGTGGGTGGTGAAGACAAACTGCAGGCAGGGATGGTGCACAGGCAAGATAAGGAGTGACTGGGCGGGCCAGGGCGGGGCAGGTGGAGCAGGGCAGGGCCAGCCAGTAGCACGATTTGCCAGTTCTCCGAACTTCACAGAATCGTAACAAGGGGTTTACTTGAAGCTGTCTGAATTGGTAGAATCCCACCTCTGGTAATTGGGTATACAAAAAGAAAGTACTACTCAACAATGAGGTCCAATATAAGGCAAGATTAGTGGCACAAGGTTTTTCACAGAGGAAAAACGTGCACTACGACATGGTGTTTGCACCAACTGTAAAGAGTGAAAGCATGGAACTAGAGTTAGCAGCGGCACATGACCATAAAATTTGGCATTTTCGTATAACCACAGCATTCCTCAGTGTAGAATTAGAGGAAGAAATTTACACAGTTCAAGCACCAGGGTATGAAAGTAAAAACTCTTAACACTGTGTATAAATTGAACAGGGCCATTAATAGGCTGAAGCAGTCAGTCAGGAATTGGAATATCTGTTTAGATATGGCATTGAAGGGTCTTGGGTTCAAGAGTTGCAAGGTTTCATATATACTGAAAAGTTACAAGATGGGGATTTTCAATTATTAGCATTTGTGGATGATCTTTGTTTCGTTGCAAAAGATGTGTCACAGGTAAAATAATTTGCTAATCAGTTAGAGAAAAAGTTTGAATTGAATAATGTGAGTGAATGACAAAATTATCTTGGTGTAGAGATACAAAAAACTGAGAAAGATGGTTATGTTCACAGTCAAAGAAGGAAAATTGAACAGCTGTTGGAGAGATACAACATGAAGGATTGTAATTCTGCTCCAACACCCATGAGCATAGATTTTCAAAACAGTTTGGGTGAGGACAAAAGTGAAGCCTGTGATCAAGAGATATATCAGTCAGCAAAAGAGAGCCTGTTATATCTCTCACAGTGGTCCAGACCAGAAAGCTTATTGCTTGTGCAATAAGCATCTTAAGTCACTTTACTGCTACACCAAAGCAATTGCATTGGATGGGTGTAAAAAGAATTCTCAGGTATTTGAAGGGAACTGTGAATTTGGGTCTTCAAATACAGGTCTCTGAAGAATTAAAGTTGAAATATTATATTGACAGTGATTATGCCAATGATGTAAAAACCAGAAAGTCCAATTCTGGGATTGTGGTATTATTTAGAGGGGCTTTAATTGGTTGGAAGTCTTAAAAAACAAACAACTGTAGCCATTTCTACAGTGGAGGCAGAATTTATTGCTCTATCTGAACTTTGTTCAGAGGTAACTTGGTACATACAGCTGTTACAGGATTTAAACGTAAAGGTAAATGAAGCTGTAACTGATGGAGTTCAAATACCAGTCATTTCCATTGTGCCAAGATATCTCCCGTCGCCTGGGCAGCGTTTATTCCTTTTATATGGTTCTTTACAAGTAGCAAAAGGCAACATTAGTATTGGTGAAAACCCCCACCAATCCTTAAGAATAGTGGTGATGTTAATAGAAAAGATCACTGTACAAGTCCGGGACTTACCAGCCTGGGACAGGGAGTGAGATCATGCAAAGAGGCCCATGTGTATTAGGCACAGCAGTATGCTGCATGCGCCTTCTACAGGATCTCTATTGTTTCTACAGTAACAGTATTTGATGATAATGCTACTTGCATTAAAATGGCAATAGGTGACAGAGTAAAAAATAGAAGCAAACATGTAGATATTAGATATTGTAATGTAAGAGAAGCTATCAAATGTAAATTAATTAGCTGCTTCACTGTTCTTCAGAAGACAATCTGGCAGATGTAATGACCAAGTCATTGGGTGGAGTGCACCATGGGAAGAATATTAAGTTATTTGTTTCATGTTTATTCCAGTCATAAAGTGAGGAGTGTCCATGTACAAGAATTCATGACCTGGAATAGACATGGCAACAAGTCAGCCAATGGAGATTGTTTAGTGACTGAGACACAGGATTTGTTGTGTGAGCCATGCAAGATAGCTTGGAGCCTGGGCATGGCTTAGCTTAACTGTTCTGTGTATTAAAGTATTCATTTGTCTTTGCTTGATGGTTTTAGTGTTTGTTTTTGTACTTGCTACTTCTTCTCTCTACCATGTTGCAAGAGCTGCATGGGTATTATATACATGCATCATGTTTTACATTATTGTATATAAAGGAGTTTCTTCTATATAGCATGCTGGATGGATTGCTACAAACTCCGACAGTTTAGTCCTGTGATGCCTCTTCACTCAGTTCAATGATTTGTTCCTGCACTTGAACAATAAGACTGGCACATGCAAGTGAACAGTGCACTCAGGCTATGGATGGTGTTGGTTCCTACCTCTGGCTGATTCTTATTCCACAGTGGCCTTATTGTTTTAGTGCAGGAACAAAACCTTCAAATGAGTGGCTAGGCGCTGTGGGGCCCATTGCACCCATGTCCAGCCTGCCAGAGTTCACCATGCCATGGGAGAAATGAGAGAACCCATTGTCCGGCACAGCCCACCGCTGCTTGAGCAAGGAGGAAGAGGAGAAGAGTGGTGAAGTTTTCTGTCTGTCTGCCGGCCAGCCAGAAATAAAGTAGATCAGGAGGGGCTGGCTGGCTGGGGAGGGGAGATCATGGCTGCTCAGGTGATTTGCACCACTGTCTACAGCAGCTTTGGTGCCCCAGGTCAATCCAAGCTGAAAAAACAGAGGTGCAGCAGCAGGATTCCCCTCAAAGATTGCTCGATTTCCATGTGCCCATTTGCATGCAGACACCCCGTTTGAATCCAAGTGGCATCCGTGGGACAATGGATGTCCTCCATCAGCATGGAGAACTCTTGTGGGTTGGATACCTGGCCCTGCGGTGCCTGCTCCCTTAGTTGAGGGCTTCGTTCCTGCCCTCAAACAGTAAGGCCTGCACATACAAGTGAGCAGCACACCCAGTCCATGGATGAAGGTTGGTTCTTGCACCCTTCCCAGCACAGCAAAAAGCTTGCAAGTCCCCCTCCCATCAGAAATGGTTCCCAAGCAGCAGAGAGAAGCAGGATTCAACCTGGCTGCTTCTCTGCTTGCCTAGGAGCCGTTTCCAATGGGTGGGGGTCTTGGAAGCTTTTAGCTGTGCTGGGAAACACTCTTGCTTTCCCAGCTGGAGCAGCAGGTGAGAAAAGCAGCTGCTGATCTAGCCAGAGCCTATACAAGCCTCTCCACATGTTCCCCAGTGGAAGGCAAGTGGTGGGGAAAAGGTGACCAGCGGCAGTGGCAAAAGGCAAGGTGGGGGAAGGTGACTGCTGGCAGCAAAAGGCAAGCGGGGGGAAGGCAACCAGGGCTTGCAGAGCCTCACTCACCCAGGGAGATCAATAAAGGCAGGGCTGCAATGGAAGGCAGGCAGCAATGGCTGGCCTGACGGGTGCGCATGCATGATAAGAACTGACTGGGCAGGGAGCAGAGAAGTAGGCAGAGAGGGGTGGGGCCAGCCAGAGGCCCGGTTTACCAGTTCTCCGAACTATGGAGAATCATAACAACCGGTTCTACCGAACCGGTCTAAACCGGTAGAATTCTACCCCTGGAGATAGTTGACATAATATTTATTTTCTTTTCAAAATGGTACTAATCTAATTTTTAAAATCTACAATTTTACTCCAGTTGACATTCTACAGATGTTTTGATAGGACAGAATACTCTCATATTGATTATGGGAAGAATTTATAAATTTTGTAACTGTATTGTGAATATAGTATAGAGAATCCTACATTAACTAATCTAGTCTCCACAAATTTACTGATTTATCTCCTCCAAAATCCTTTAAACTACACAAACACGGGAATTAACTACTTATTTCAAATTGTAAACACACAAGCAAACACACAGAACTCAACACAATGTAAACATAATCATAACACTCAAACGTTTAAACCAAGACACTCAATCTGCATATCTTGCTTTAATCAATCCCTTTTCTCGAGTCAACATATATACACATCAACGCACCTCAAGTATTAATCTATTATAAAAAGTTTTTTTTATTTTTTACACATCTCTTCAAGTGAGCAACGTGATTCCAGGTTACAACATTTATACACAGTCATAATTACATTTCCAACTTTCTTATCCAATTTCATATCAAATCATTATCTATTCCACTGATCTTTAATTAAGTTCTTACTTCATATTTCAATTCATTAATTCAATATCAAAAACATTTCATCCTCACATATATTTTCCAATTTTTATCCCCTATTATTTCCATTTTAAGCTTACCACCTATTTTATTTTACATTATTCATTATCTTCATTAACTTTCTCAAAGCCGATATATAATAAACAAACAAAAAAGAATAAAAATGAAAAAAAAACCTAATATGTTCAGGCTCCATATGGGATATCCCCCAGTCTACAATAAATCTTACATTTATTCCAGATATATAACCATTTCATAATAATACTCTCATTACAAATGCTTTACTTTCCACTATAATCCTTTCTGGTTTAGTATATTCTCTATTTTCTCATATCCTTTATATAATCAATTACATTTTCTATTTCATGTCTAATATAAAATGTATACAATAAAGAAAAAGAAAAAAAGAAAATTTCCTTTTTGTTTCCATTTAGCCAAGTTTAACCTATAAAATTTTATTTAATGTTCGTTCCACCCTTTTTGGTCATAATAGCATTATTTTTTCTAGTTTACCATATTCTCTGTTTTTCTAATATCATTTGAATAATCAATTACATTTTTAATGTATATATATATATAAAAAGAAGGGTTTGATAACAATAAAACCATCTTAATTTCTTTTAGTCTATCATCATTTTTCTCATGTAATAATCTTAAGGTAATTCCCAATAAGTTTTAAACTTCAAATCTCATCTATCTATCTATCTATCTATCTATCTATCTATCTACACACACACACACACACACACACACACACACACACACACAAATACATTTCCATGTGGCATCCCCCCTTTATATTATCATTAACCCTTATCTCTAAATCTCTCAACCTTATAGTTTCTTATAATTCTAACCAGCTTTCCCTTTTCTAAGATTTCCTGGTCTTTCCCCTTGACTCCTCCTAAAATTGACCTGGAAAACCAAGGCACATATGAAGTCCCCTGTGCATCATGCCCTGCCACATACATTGGACAGACCAATAAAAGAATAAGTACCCGCCTAGATGAACACAAAAATGCAGTAAAAAAGCTGGAACACACTTCCTCACTAGTCCAACACATGAAAGCCACAGGTCATAGCATCAGCTTCAATGGCACCAAAACCCTAGCCACTATAGAAAACCGCAGCTACAGAATTATCAGAGAAGCCATAGAGATTGAAAAAAGACCTGAAAGCATGAATAGAAGAGATGACTCCACCAGACTGTCAATTATCTGGAAGCCTGCACTCTCAAACAAAAAAAATCTCCACACCACTAGCCAGGCAAACACCTGGGCACAAACAGATCCCCCGTGATACCTCCAGCTCAAACACACCCCAACCAGGCACCCAGATGAAACCTAGCTTCCTAATAAATGATAGCCGTCCATTTACTCAGAGCCAAGCCGCAATAAAAGCCTCCAATACAGGAAACACAATGTTGCCAAGCAATCAAGACAAAAAAAAGCTACAAAACAGACAGAAGATATTAGAAACACCAATCAAGCAGAACACAGCAAACTCCAAGTCAAATAAACACAGACCAAGACTCCCAACCAATCAGGATGAAGAAAAAACCATTCTGGCACAGCATAGGCTAGCCCCAAATTTAAAACAGAAACGGCTGTGAAAGTCTGACTCACAGACGAACCCAATACACAAGCCTGATGATGGCAGATGAGATTCTGCCGAAACGTTGCTACAACTTTAAAAGCACAACTATAATGGCGTGGGAAAATATCCTAACAAAGCTGAATACCATATATATATGAAACAATATTATATATATATATAAAATCCAGGGGGAAAAAACAGACCCAGGAAACTATAGACCAATCAGCCTAACATCAATACCCAGGAAGATACTGGAAAAGATAATAAAAACAGATCTGCCAGCATCTAGAAATAAGTAAAGTAATAACTAGCAGTCAGCACGGGTTTGTTAAGAACAGATTATGCCAAACCAATCTTATTTCATTCTTCAACACAGTGACTAAATTAGTAGCCCAGCAAAATACAAAATACCACCACAAGATGGACTCACAACTGGCTGGCAAACCGTACTCAACGAGTAGTCCTCTAAGTCTACATGGAGGGAAGTAAGCAGTGGGGTGCCACAAGATTCTGTCTTAGGCCCAGTACTCTTCAATTAACAGCTTAGATGAGGAAATAGAAGGGGAATTTACCAAAATTGCAGATGATACTAAGCTGGCAGGAATAGCTAACACCCAAGAAGATAGGCTCAAGATCCAGATGGATCTTGACAGACTAGAACACTGGGCTGTATCTAACAAAATGAAATTCAATGTAGAGAAAAGTGAAGTCCTACACATAGGCAAGAAAAACCAAAAGTACACATGTAGATTGGGTGAAACCAGGCTCAATAGCAGTAACTGTGAGAGGGATCTTGGAGTCTTAGTGGACAACCAGCTAAATATGAGCCAGCAATGTGCAGCAGCAGCCAAAAAACCTAGTGCAATCCTAAATTGTATTAACAGAGGGATACAATCAAGATCAAGGGAAGTACTAATACCACTCTATAAAGCCTTAGTAAGACCACACCTAGAGTACTGAATCCAGTTTTGGTCACCACATTATAAAAAAGATGTTGAGACTCTAGAAAAAGTGCAGAGAAGAGCAACCAGGATGATTAGGGGACTGGAGGCTATAAGATACAATGAACGGTTGCAGGAACTGGGCTTGGCTAGTCTAGTAAAGAGAAGGACTAGGGGAGACATAATAGCGGTCTTCCAATATTTGAGGGGCTGCCACAGGGAGGAAGGGGTCAAGCTATTTTCTAAAGTGCCTGTAGGCCAATGGATGGAAGCTGAACAAAAAGAAATTTAACCTGAAAATAATGAGAAACGTTCTGACAGTGAGAACAATCAACCAACGGAACAGCTTGCCCTTGGAAGCTGTGGGAGCACTATCACTTGAGACTTTCAAGAAGAATTTGGACTGCCATTTGTCAGAAATCGTGTAGGGTCTCCTGCTTGGGTGGGGGGTTGGACTAGATGACCTACAAGATCCCTTCCAACTTTGATTATCTGTTAACTTATGTAGATGCTGATTCTAGATTGACACTTGAGGGCACTTCCATCGAAGTGTGTGGCTTCGATCCATGCTTATCCTGTTGGAGGGTCCCAGCAGGACCAGATTCATCTGACCCACCTCAGAAGGGTGGGGGAAGAGGGAGAGACCACCAGCTGGGTCAAGGGGAGCCGCATCTCCCTTCCCTGGCTAGGTTGAAGACAGGAGGTAGCGGCAGTTTTAATGGCTGCCCTGAAGACGGAGAGCTTCCGCAACTTAAGTGTGTGCCTGAGCAGTGAAGTAGTGAGCTGAGTGTAACCAGGCAAAAGATTTTGGATTTTTCTTTGATAACCCCAAGAAACTGTCAGTACTTTAGTCAGGGTGCATAGTTCAGTCTTTGTGTGTCTTGTCAGCCAGGCCTCTGGTTCTGGCGATTAGTGTTTTGGCCACAGAGTTTATCTGTGCTGGGTGGTGGTGGGATTGGGCATTGAGGTAGCGGTTGGTGTGTGTTTTCTTCTGGCATATGGTGTGTCCTAGTGTGCCATCTGTTTTTTTGTAGATTAGTACATCTAGGAATGGTAGTTGTCTGTTTGTTTCCGTTTCCATGCTGAACTTGATTTTGGGGTGTGTGCTGTTTAGGTGTGTTAGGAAATTGTTTAGGTTTTCTTTTCCATGGGGCCAAATCACAAATGTGTCATCGATTTATCTTAACCATAGTTTGGGTTTGTGGGTGGTATTAGCTAGGGCTCTGGATTCGAATTCGAATAGGTGGGGCTAAGTCAACCTCACTTCTTTGCCCTTGTTCTCTCTCGTTTCTCTCTTTCTTGTCTCTTTCTCTCTTGGCTCTCTCTTTGTCCCTGGGAGTGGGGGGGAAGGTGGTTGGAATCTGACATGGTTGGTCATCTTGACTTTGCTGTGGAAGGTAAGCCGAAAGAGCAAAATAAAGCGGGAAAAGCTCCAGGTTGTTTTGCGCGCTGCCTCGGATGCCTACTTAGTAAAAAAAAAAACTGCCAGTATACAGATTTTGGCTAAAACTTTATGGGTACTTTTCATAAATTCTATTCTTATCTGAGCAACCTTTGTGGCACGTGATTTCCGGAGTTTTTATGACAAATGAAGTTCGCCTGATAATTCCCGGAAGCAGCACGTGGCCCTGAATTTCTAGGAGTGCCGATAATTATGGTGAGCCTGCGAGACGGGCTACAGGTGCTCTCAGGAACAGCCTCTCGTGCAGTTTGAAAGTCAAAACTTGCACAAAGAGAACGGTAGCTCGCCAAAGACATGTGACAGTGACATTACCGATGCGGGTAGTTTGACTCGTTTTCCCAGGATTCTTTGCGGTGGTTACCTATACGGATTTCGTAGAAAACTTGTGGGAGGAGCCGCGAGAGGTGCCGGGAAAGCAAGGAGCATGGCTGCCGTATTGGTATTTTCATCCCCTTTCCCCAAACTCCGTCACTTTCTCCGAAACTGTTGGGGTCAACTTGGCAGCCACGCAGGGCCTTGGGGTAAGGTTTCTAATGTCCTGTTCATCATGATGGCCCTCGAGGAAAATTTCCACGGTCATCTTCAAGCTACTCGTTGGATTGCTTGCGCCGCTCAATCCAAGGAGAAAATTGAAGGCTTTTTAGAAAATTACTTTCTTATGAACTCCATGTGAATTTGCTAGTCGAGCCAACTGCGGTTTTGGTCTCCTTTCGTCTATTTGCTTCCTTGCCTGTTGCTTTTTCTGTTCTTTCCAAAGCGAAACGTATGATAGGGACAAAGTGCAGAGAGATTATTTCTTTTGCTTTTTCTTTGTTTTTAATTTGGCTTTATAATTTTTAAAGAGAAACGGATTGCCAGTTAAACGGAGGATAGCATTAAAGCTGAAAGTAGAACACTCTTATTATAGAATCCAAAACTGTTTATATTCCTCACGAATTGTTCTTAGTCTTCATGTCTAGAAACAAAATATTAGAGAAACAGTAAAATGTTATGAGAATCATTTTGCGGGAGAAAAGGCTGGACACTGGAAGATGTGAATTAGTCCCATCTTAGAGAGGAAGCCAGCTGAGTGACTTGGGCAAGTCCTCTCAGCCCTAAGAAGCAGGCAGCTTCTGAAATTTTGACAGGAATAGTCCAGGCACTCCCAGGAGTCAAAAACTGACTTGAAGGCACATACAAAAAGATGAGGAACAGAGATGATTTTTCATTTAAAAACACAATTGAATGACACACACACTTTAGATACTGACCCTGTACATTCTATTGTTATACATATTTATTTAGAAGTAAATTCATTTGTTTTCAGGGCTACCTAATAATTGCTTTTACATGTTTAAAATTACTGTCATAGTCAATAAACCTTATGTTAATATAGTGGTTTTTAATTCTTCAATAAATATGTTGAAATTCTTTGTGGATGGGCTCCAGCACTGATCAGCTTGGATGTTGAAGAGTATTGCTAGCTTCAGATGTCGTTGGTTTGAAATCTAAATGCAAGTCAGTTAAGAATGAACTCCATTGAAAAAGACTTTACCATTCCATGTTGAATTTAAACTATTTTAAATAGACTAAGATATGACACTGAGTTGATATCTTTTCTTTAAGCTCCTGCTTTAGCAGTTCAAGCTCCAGATTCTTTACTCAATCCTGCAGAAGAGGAAACCGAGTATTTTGAAAATCCCAGCTTTTTAGACAGCATACTTTGGATGCCAGCTCCAAAATCAAGGCGGACAATTGAAGTGAATCGCACCAGACGAAGGAATTCTGACCATCTTATAAAAATAAAGGTAATTTGTTAAGTTTCCCTGTGCAGAAAATTGGACTTTGTTTCTTTGTATTATTTTTATTTGTTTCATTCTTCACTATCAGTAGGAATAAATTGGGAAGCAAGTTAAGAAATATAAATGAATGTTTGTTTCATACTGGGTTCGCTGTGAATGTATAATTTGTGGGTTGCATGAAATTCCTGCCAACTGCAAATGTGGAACCAAAATTGTGGTTCTGTTTTTATTTTATTTTTACCTTAATAAAGTTTTTATTTTGTTTACCATGAAAACAGTGTTCCAGCTGATAACTATCCACCTAACCACCATGGCAACTATTTTCTGCCTTGTTTCAGGCTGTTTTTTTTTAAGTAGGAACAGGAGAAATTAATATCTTTACACCCACCCTTGAGTTTCTGACCTTGGATAATTTAAAGGTTGAGGTAGAACAAATTGCCTTTCGGGGCATCAGGTTGCTCTCCACATGCTGTCCCAAAAGTGAAAAAACAGGCTAAAATAAATTTACTCCTGCTTCTTGATCAAACAGCCTCCTACTACATTAAGGGTCTGAGATCCAGATTCAACCCTTCAAATATTGCTTGTCCCTACTAAATATTAACTGGGAGATATACTTTGATTTCTACATAGCATTGTGCAGTACTATTCTTGTTGCATTGGTTTTATTATTTTGATATGTTGTTTAATCCTTTTTTGTATTTTATTGTTACATTAATGAAAAAAGTTCAGAATTGTTATAAAATAATTATTCTCTCTCCACTGCATCTTAAGACTCTATTTTTTACTTTTAGAAAAACATAGATATTTGTCCTGAATGCGGCAACCTGAAAGAGAAGCATGTTCTTTGTGGCTATTGTTATGAAAAAGTTAAACAGGAAACCTATGCCATCAAAAATCAAATCAAATTACTGGAAAATGGACCACATAAGGCTCCCACTGTAGAAAGTGTTGTGCTCTATGCAGGAGAAAAACCCAGAAATGAAGATGAAGGCAAGCGAATTATTGAAAGAAACAGGAAACGTCCATCTTGGTTCACACTGGACTAAACAAACATCACAATGGAATGATAGATTCCCTTATACAAATCCTATTTTGGATAATATACATCCAGAAGACTGCACTGAACTTTATACTGTAGTTGCTTAAGGGTACTATTTGCAGTGCTCTCTCTCTCTCTCTGTGTGTGTGTGTTGTACTTTTTAAAGGGCCTGGGTTTAGTTTTGTCTTTTAATGTTCACCCAGAATTTAATTCTACATTTGGAATTTATATGAATGAATTGGCTGTTAATTGGTGATATAACCTTATAGTAACCTAAACAACTTATCATTTGCAGAAGTGGGGTGTAACTGTATACAAAGATGCTTTGTATGTTACTTCAACATGAATTTAAAATGTGTTTGCAATTAAAGCATATTTCATGAGTCCTCTTGTTTCGTTTTGTGGGCAATTTTTCAAACTGGAGAATATTGTGATAAAGCTTATATGACAGATGCAGCAAGTTTTCCAACTTCAGTAAGAGGACTTTTTTTTCTCCAAACCTGGCATACCCCATGCATGGCATCACATGTTGAAGGATGCTAAATATTATAAATTTTCTAACTTGCTTTTTAGAAAGTTAAATGGCTTAGGAATACAGTTATATGGATGACATCACACTCAACCTAAATTTCTAGCTATTAACCAAAGTCATCCTTTAGTTTGATAGCAGTCTCTTAATTGTATAAACATATTTATTTAATTGGATTAAATCGGCTGCCCATTATTCTGGGCACCTAACAGCAGATCAGAGTATCCTACAAAATAGAACTAAAAAATATGTGCATACATACATATTATAAATATATATAACATTTATACCATGGGTGTCAAACTTGATTTCATTGAGGTCTGCATCAGGGTTTTGGTTGACTTTGGATGGCTGGGGTGGGCGTGGCCATCTTTTTAAATAAGTATTTTATTTAAAATACAATTCATCTTTCATTTAACAGTGTCGTCTGGGTACAAATATCTTGTGCAATAACAGTTAAATTTTCCAACCATATTCATTGCTTTGATATTAATCTTATTGATATACATAATATTTCTATTATAACACTCCTCTTAACATGTTTAATTCTATTAACATATTTTCTATATTTCACTATTAGCTATTTCTATCATTTATATTTTTTCTCTAGCCATTGATATAATAGTTCCCATATCTGATAATATTCAGTTTGCTCCTCTGTAATTGCAAGTGTTAATTAGTTTCTGCACATTTTAATATTTTTTCTGATCACATTTTCATCAGTAGGAATCTCTTCACTTTTCCAATTTTGAGCAAATAGAATTCTAGCTCCTGTTAGAATAATGAATAATCAAATAGACATTCTCTTTATTATAAATTTCAGCTAAAATCCCCAACAGGAATATTTCAGGTTTTAAATCAATATGCTGTTGTATCATCTTTTCCAAACGTGTGTATTTTTGTCCAGTATTTTTTGGGTTCTACACATCACCACATATACAGTATATGACCCAGGTATTTAGCGACATTTCCAACATTTCGCTGATTTATCTTTAAACATCCTTGTCAATCTCATCGATGCTAAGTGTCATCAATAAAACGTCTTACACAAGTTTTCTTTATATGTAGTTGACATTGTTAACTTATAATTTCTATCCCACAATTTCTGCCATTTATCTAATTCAATTGTATAACCAATATTTTTTGCCCAATGAATAAATACAATATTTAAAATCAATCTTCTGTTCCTGTTAGCATCTTGTCCAATTAAGTCATTTGTATGGTTTGGTCATCTTGAAGTTTCTCCTGTTGGGGGGTACTTGTGATGGGCTGGGCAGGCTGGGGGGATGGATCCTTCCCTTTTTCCTTCCCTCTTCATTTTCCTTTCTACTTCCTTCTCTATCTTTTTTTTAAATCTTTGCTCTCTTTTCTACTTCTTCTTTCCCTTTCTCCTTTCCTGTCTCTTCTTGATGCTCAAATGCAAAAGGGGAAAAGGGGAAACATTTCTCAATGCTTTCTTGCCTTGCAATCAAATGGCACTTTTGGTAGTAGTTTGTGGCCACTTAGACAACAAATGAGGCTAAGTTTATCCCATGCTTGCATTTAGTTCACAGACAAAAGTACAGCAAAACAGTCGAAATGGTGGCTGTGATAGTTAATCAGAACTCTTTTTTTATGTGCAACAGCTTTAACATTTAGGAACAGTAAGTAAGTTGCTTTTGTATGAATACATAATCCTTAAAAGGGCTCTCTTGTAAGGATCCTGCCATGGTCTAATTCAGACTGGAAATATAGCAAAGGAAAATACTTTTCCTCACTAGGCTTTGTCCTGTTTTTCTCAGTGGAAATGGCTATTTGCAACACACAAGGAGGGGATACTTTCCTAAGAGCTCACAATTCAAGAATACCAATGTACATGCATTCGCTACTGCTAATCTAATGTGCCTTTTGTTAAGTGCACATGGGGTATTTCAGGGTGGAGAAGACCATGGGGGCCTAGGGATGGAGCAGGCCCTCCAGGCCTCCCTGACCCACTAAGATACCTCATGCTTCTTCCTCCATTCTTGCCACACCGGACTCACGTTGCAAAGATCTGTCTCCTCTCTGCTGCTATTTCTTTGCATTTGAGAGGGAGAGGAGGGTTGGATTGGTAACATTGCCAAGAACAGACATTCCTGGGTGCCATAATATCGCACAGGTTCAGGTACCATTGTCTTTTGCAGATAATCAGGGACCCATAAACTTTTTGACACTGTTCGACACGAAAAGCGTGTGTGGTGCCTATCTCCTGCTCCTCATCCACCGAACTTCTTTATAACCTAAATAACTTATCATTTGCAGAAGTGGGGGGTAACTACATACAAAGATGGGTTGTATGTTATATCAACATGAATTTAAAATGTATTTGCAATTAAAGCATATTCAATTTCATAAGTCCTCTATTGTTTCATTTTGTGGGCAATTTTTCATGTCTCCCTTGTATCTTATTTCAGTTTCAAAATGCTCTGTCAGTATCAGGCAGAGCCATTTTGTCTCCCACGTTTATCTTTTGTGATCACTTCCTAGGAAATCAGCTCAAATTATTTCCAGCTTTAGCTCTGTTCAGCTCTTCTTTTGTAGACTCCCAAAAAAAGTCCAGTCTGGATCCACCTTGCAGTAACCTTAATTATTATAGCTGTGGATTCCTTGTCTGATAGCAGGAGAATCAATAAAATCAATTTTAAGGTAAACAACTGTTTCATTTTGTTGTAATTAATTCTTCATTATCTTCAGCATTGGCAGTCTCTAATTCTATTTCAAAACTTTACAATATCAATTCTTGAGAATGAAAAATGGTACTATTTATATTTATATCCAGGCTTTCTTCAACAAAATTCAAGACATTTCATATGAGGTATCAGGAGGAATCCAATTTAAGGACCCAGGCCTTTTTTGTTGCTGTAACAGATTCTTTAAGATAATATCCACTCCAAGGAGAAATTAATAGAAAAAAGAATTAATAGAAAAAATGTAGTTCATGTTATTCCAAACCAATATCTTCAAAATATTCCAAGCTTGAAATCTCCAGTAAAGGGACTAAATGTATTGGGCATGGGTTATAGGACTTATTGTCCAATACATTGCAGGGGACTCAGTTGAGAAAATGTAGCAGGCAATACCTGGAGTTAATTTTTTCTTTCCCATGAACTCAAAAAATGTTATTTAGTAAACTGCTATAAACTGCTTTTTTTTCATTTCATTCACACAAACTCACCCTATATAGAAGCAATGGAGATCACAGTGTAACCATATTATATATTTTACAAATTATTCAATATTGTTTATTTATTTTCTGAAATTATACCTTCACTTTCTATCTGTTTGATTGTCAAGTTAATTTACAATAATAAATGAAAATGTATTCTGCAATGAAAAGCAATTCCTAGATGTTTAGTCAGATGAAATTATAGTGAGAAAATCAGCACTATAATACCACAATAAAGTGCAACCACCTTAACAAAGAAATCAATAAACATTTATGCAAATTCCAATGTAGTAACAGTAACACTACATTTCAAAGACCTTGGATGTTCTTTTTAACAGCCTTCCACATGATGTCCAACTAGATACCAAATGAAATTTTTGGGGTAAGATGTTTTTTTTTTTGAAAATTTTATTGATTTTTGAAAACAAACATAAACAAACAAAACATGAAACATGAAACATCTTTTTTGAAAGCAGCATAGTCCCGGGTTACATCTCTTCGTACAGACACAAATTCAAGTTCATGCTCATTTTTATATTCAATTCCATATCTTATTACTATTCTACATTTTCAATATAGCTTCTCCCCTCTTTTAATTTTCTTAATTTTATTTTATTTATTTTATCTCAATTCAAATCATTGTACTTATATTCTTTGTCTGTCCTGTTTCAACTGTCTACTATCTTTTCTCATTAAACAAAATTTCTCCTGTAATCACTGATTGGAGTATGAAGCCTTTATATCTTTCCCCTAAAATTATGGCACTTAATATAATACATAACTTCCATTCGGATTCTGCTTGGTACTTTCTAAAACTACACACTGTATTTTAAAAAAAGAAAAAATTATAAATGTATAATATAATTAGAACAACAATCCATACCAATTCAATTCTATCATTAATATTAATATTCATTTAAATCTTAACATTTTACACATTACTTTTCAGATAAATATCATACTTCTATGGGAACACTTATAAACTTTCCATAGTTAATTCCCCCCCACTTCACTTATATTTTATAAAACATTGAGTAATTAAAATGTTCCTGTTCCTTCCTAATTCAATTCTCTCATTTATTTTGTTTCATTTATTTTGTTCATAAAAGTTTCACTAAATTACACTGACTATTTTATCCCTCTTTTTAATCATATGTTGTTTCCAATTTTCTAACATTATTTCTATTACAAATATAACAATACCATCTTATGTACCTTCACAGAATCCCTTTTACAATTAGATTTTCACCCATTATCTCTGAATAGGTCCTGTTTCTTTACATCTTGCTCCAAACCTTTGTAACTTCTCTTCCTTTCCTTCTTCCCTTTCTTCTTCTCTCTCCCCTTTTTACCCCCTGTCTCTCCACCTCCATTTCCCTCTTCTGTATTCCCCTTTTCTGTTGTTTTCCAACATTATATCCACTTTTCAAGTTATTTTTCCCTTTTTTGGTTGTTTTTTTAACTCTTAAATTCTCCATTCTCTTTCCCCCCTTTCCCCTTTCTTCCCCAAATAGAGTTACTTGTTCATTAAAGATGGGTTCTTCTTTGTCCCAATCTTCTTGTTGCGCAGTCTTTTCTTGTTGTTTCTCGTAGCTACAAATTGCCATTTCTAAGAATTGAAAAACGGAGCCAAAGGAGCCCTTCCCTTCTTGTATCTCTTCTTTATATTTTTTAAATTCCATTTTCAGTTCATCCAGAGATAGTGCCATTGTAAAAAAAATTTAAACAACCACCCAATTGTTTTTAGTCATTCAAATATGATATCCAAAAGTCCCAAAGTCACCAAGCAATCCAAATACACACAAGCTGTTTCTTTTTACACTTTCTTCTTTTTTCACTTTCTCTTCCTTTCTTCTTTTTTCACTTTCTCTTACTATTTGATTACAAAGTTCCAGTTAAAATGTATCTTTTAGAAGTCTTATTGAGATTTTACATTAAATTCTTTTGAAATCCAGGCAGTCTCCTCCTTCCAGATCCTGCCCTTATTCTTTTCCTCTCCCTTCCTACTTATAGACAAAAAGGATTTTTTAATGTCCAGAAATCTTTATTGTCCCTTTGGCATTTAATTATATTTTCAGCTTAATTATTGGTGCCAAAGCGGATTTTTCCGATTTCTTATTCAGCTCTCTTTGTTGTCAATGTGAGGAAGGAGAGAGAAGAAGAAAAAACTTTCCCTTTTCACTTTCTTTCGCTGCTTCCGACTCTTCTTTTGGGAGCGATGTTATCTTTTATAAAATTTAAATTCCAGGGCACCTTAGTTGTTGCTTTTTAACCCGGTCAGCCAAAACGTTTACTTCTTATCTTCTTCCTGCACTTTCTTTTCTGGTTGAGTGCTTCTTTGAGGTGGCCATTTCTGACCACCACTCCTACCGCCTTCGGGAAAGGGAGTTTGACCAGCTGAGGAGAAGAGATACGGCTCTCCTCGACCCTGCTGGCGATCTCCCCCTTCTTCACCACCTCTACGGGGTGGCTTAGCCCCGAAGTCAGCTTGCTCGGGGCACTCCAGCGGCGAGCCCAGGCAGAAACTGCGCACAATCGCGGATTCCTGCCTGCCACCGAAGCCCTGCAAACCAGAAGTTTTAAGGATATAAGGATACACAGTCCCACAGATACACAAGAAATAACTTTGTGGCAAAAATGATTCATTAAAAAAAACTAAAAATATAGAGAGGGTCCAAATATTAGTTTATTCATCCAAAATTAGCATGCCAAGAGCAAAAACCACAATGCCACTCTAATTTGACAGTAAGGAAATTAATTAGAGAGTTTGAATACACTTGCATTTCAATAAAAACACTCAGCTGAGAAAGAAATTACTTATCGCTAAAACTGATAACAATGAAAAGCAACAGAAGGGAAACAGGTATCACATATAATATAGGAGCATAACACACACATTCCTTCCTGGCAACATAGTAGTTTTGGTATACAGGTTTGCATAAAGACTCTGGCTGTTTTAAAAAGTTGTCCTCTCCTTACTTGCAGGTACAAACTGTAAAAACTGTACAATAATGTGAATCTTGAATATCCTATTTTTGATTAATCAGTGACTTAAGCACAGTTATAGGTCCCCCTTATAATGGTCCCTGGTATACAGTCTTTTTAAATTATACAAATGGTTATATAATAAAAAAAATTAAAAAATATGTTTAAAAATATGATCTGTTATCTAATCACATAACTGTTTGCCAACCTATCAACACATCTTGAGAAATCCAATCTGTCAAACATATAATGCCAACTTCATGGGGAAAAAATCAGTTTCATGAGCATCTAAGTTATCTTTCAAACATTATATATTAATAGTGAGAGTTTATTAATATTTATGTTCACATTGATTTGTTTGCATGTTAGCTAAAATAATGTTAACAGAGTTTCTCTGTTTTCTGTAAATCTTTGCATTAATATTATTCATACAAGAATATATGAAAAAGCTTGACTGATCAAGTGATATTATTTGAATCATTAACAGTGTACAGAGGGATATAACCAGATTTAACAGATAATCAGAGTTGGAAGGGACCTTGTAGGACTTCTAGTCCAAGCCCCTGCCCAAGCAGGAAACCCCACACATTTCTGACAGATGGGAATCCAATCTCTTCTTGAAAGTCTCAAGTGATGATGCTCCCACAATTTCCGAGGGCAAGCTGTTCCATTGGTTGATTGTTCTCACTGTCAGAAAATTTCTCCTTATTTCCAGGTTAAATCTCTCCTTGTTCAGTTTCCATCCATTATTCCTTGTCTGGCCTTCAGATGCTTTAGAAAACTGCTTGACCCCTTCCTCTCTGTGGCAGCCCCTCAAATATTGGAACACTGCTATCATCTCTCCCCTGGTCCTTCTCTTCACTAGACTAGCCATGCCCAGTTCCTGTAACCGTTCTTCTTATGTTTTAGCCTTCAGTCCCCTAATCATCCTGGTTGCTCTTCTCCGTACTTTTTCTAGAGACTCAACATCTTTTTTTATAGTGTGGTGACCAAAACTGGATGCAGTACTCTAGGTGTGGTCTTACTAAGGCTTTATAGAGTGATATTAGTACCTCACTTGATCTTGATTGTATCCCTCTGTTAATACAACTTAGGATTGCATTAGCTTTTTTGGCAGCTGCTGCACACTGCTGGCTCATATTTAGCTGGTTGTCCACTAAGACTCCAAGATCCCTCTCACAGTTACTGCTATTGAGCCTGGTTTCACCCAATCTACATGTGTACTTTTGGTTTTTCTTGCCTAAGTGTAGGACTTTACTTTTCTCTACATTGAATTTCATTTTGCTAAATATGGTCCAGTGTTCTAGTCTGTCAAGATCCATCTTCTTGGGTCTTAGCTATTCCTGCCAGCTTAGTATTTATTTATTTATTTATTTATTTATTTATTTATTTATTTATATTTATTTATTTGATTTGCCAATTGTTTACAAGATAATAAGTATAAGTGTATACATAGTTGTGAATACATGAAATGGGTACATATAAGAAAAATAAAAGAATAAGAGAAACAATAGGACAGGGACGGTAGGCACGTTGGTGCGCTTATGCACGCCTCCTACAGACCTCTTAGGAAAGGGGTGAGGTCAATAGTAGACAGTCTAAGGTTAAAGTTTTTGGGGTTTGGGGAAGAAACTACAGAGTCGGGTAGAGTATTCCAGACATTGACCACTCTATTGCTGAAGTCGTATTTCCTGCAATCAAGTTTGGTGCGGTTAACTTTGAGTTTGTATCTATTGTGTGCTCTTGTGTTGTTATGGTTGAAGCTGAAGTATTCACTGACAGGTAGGACATTGCAATGTATGATTTTATATACCATGCTTAAGTCAGACCGAAGACGGCGTAATTCAAGGTTTTCTAGTTCTAGAATTTCAAGTCTGGTGGCATAAGGTATTCTACAACGAGTAGAGGAGTGGAGAACTCTTCTTGTGAAATATTTCTGGACTTTCTCAATTGTGCTAATATCAGATACGTAATGTGGGTTCCAGACTGATGAACTGTATTCGAGTATTGGTCTAGCAAATGTTTTGTATGCTCTGGTTAGTAGTGTGATATTACCAGAGAAAAAGCTACGTAGGATTAGGTTAACAACTCTTAATGCCTTTTTGGCTATGTAGCTGCAGTGGGCTCTAGCACTTAGATCATTAGAGGTGAGTATTCCAAGGTCCTTTACAGAGCTTGGGTCATCAACAAGATCTTGACTATTCAGCTTGTATTTTATTTTCTGATTTTTTTTGCCAATATGTAAGACAGAGCATTTATTTGTTGAGATTTGAAGTTGCCATTTGTTTGACCATTCTGATACATAGTCAAGATCTTTTTTGTAGGGTAGCAGTATTGTCTGTGGTATTGAACAGCTTTACATCATCAGCGAAGAGAACGCAATTGCTCTTAATATGATCACAGAGGTCATTTATGTAGAGTATGAAGAGAGTTGGTCCTAGAACACTGCCTTGGGGACACCACTATTGACAGGTACTGGATTTGATAGGATGCTCCCAATTTTGACCATTTGTTGTCTGTTTGACAGGAATGCTTCTATCCAGTTATTCAGTTGTCCAGAGATACCATAGGATTTTATTTTTAGGAGTAGTTTGTTGTGTACCACTGAATCAAAGGCTTTACAGAAGTCTATGTAGATTGTGTCTATTGCTTTGCCCTGGTCGAGTTGTGTCGTCCATATGTTTTTGCAGTGTAAGAGTTGCAGATTACAGGATAATTTTTTTCTGAAACCAAATTGTTTATTGGAGAGTAAGTTATTTGTCTCTAAGTGGAGGATGATGGATTGGTTAATAATTGATTCCATGACTTTACAGGTGACGCAGCATAAGGAGATTGGCCTGTAATTTTCAACTAGACTTGGGTCTCCCTTTTTGAAGATGGGGATGACTGTGGCTTGTGACCATAGGTTAGGCAAGGAGCTGGTCCTGAAAGATTTTTCAAAGATTATGCTTAGAGGTTTGGCTATGGCAGTGGATAGCTTTTTTAAGAAGTAGGCAAATATTCCATCCGGTCCAATAGATAGCGATGGTTTTAGATTGCGTAGTGCTTTTTCAACATTGTCTTCTGTGAAATCGATATGTATTAGATCATTGTTGTTATCTGTGGTACGGCTAGGAAATACTGGGCATGATCCATTGCTGTTTACAAATACTGAGCCGAAGAATGTGTTAAAGATATTGGCTTTAATGGTGTCGTCGTTGCAGTCTTTACCATCAGGTCCTATCATGGGAGGGATGGACCTTGAGTCTTTTAGTTTGTTGTTTATAAAATTGTAAAAAGCACGGGTGGAATTGGTGCTTAGAAGGTTTTCCTCTTGTTTAATGTGATAATTGGTGCATTCGGTCTTTATCTGGTGGCATAAATTTTTGTATCGGTTTTTGAAATTGGCAACGTGACCAGATTTGTTTTTCCGCCAGAGTGATCTCTTTTTGGATTGAAGTTTCCTTATTGTTATGGGTAATCTGCTTTTGTGTTTTGTTTTGGGAGTTGTTGTTGGTACATATAGTTTGATGACTCTTTTGACTTCAAGTAAAAATATGTTGTAATGGTCTTCAACAGTATTGCATCCAGTGAATAGAGATTGCCAATCAAGGGATGAGAGATCGTTGTCTATAAGATCATAGTTGCCTTTTTGAAGTTACAATTGGGGATTACATCATTGTGGTGATTTTTGTGTGGACGTATGTTGAGACAAAAGTCAATCATATTGTGGTCACTACTGGAAAAGGGTTCTTTAGTTTGTATTCCGTAAATTAAATTCAAACTATTGCAGAAGATGAGATTGAGGCAGTTGTTTAGTCTAGTGTTGTTGGTTACTAGTTGTTCCAGTCCCAGATTTGTAATAGCATTGTAGAAGGTTGTGTGTATGATTTCAGTTGTACAATCATTTAGGGTCCAGTCAATATGAGGTAGATTGAAATCACCAAGAAAGATAAAAGGGTATGGGCAGGATGCAGCCCATGTTAGTAATGTATTTAGCTTGTTTACATGTTCGATGTCATAATCAGGTGCTCTGTAACATAGTAAGAATCGAATTGTGATATTTAAGGATAGTTCACAGATGATGGTCTCAGGAAGAGCAAGCTCCTGGGTAACTTGGATATTTTTAGATGTAAGGATTTTTATAGAAGATAGCAACACCACCTCCTCGACGATTTTCACGATCTGATCGGTAAACATGATAGTCTCTTACTGTGGTAATGGAGTCGGGGAGAGATGCATTGAGCCATGTTTCACAGACAAATATAATGTCGAAGTGAGCCATATTTAGTAGGATGAGAAATTCAGGTATTTTATTCACGAGGCTTCTTGCATTGAGTAGTTTGCATTTAAGGCCGGCAGTAGTTGGAATTGAGGTAGTTGGGGCGTGCGTGCCTAGTCTTGGGTGATGGTGGATCGGTTGAGGTAGGGTTGTGGTTGAGGGTAAAAGCTGAGTATTGGGTTGCGTGGCTTACTTTTGATACAGTCAGCATGGTAGTCAATGTACAGGTCCTTCTCTCCATTGTCTAGACGGTTTTTGAGTTCAATGCGGAGTACACGGGAGCGGGCACGTTGCTGTATGGTTAGGTCAGGGCGACAATGGAGGTTCTTATGGTTGGTGTTGGTTTTGGCGAGTGAGTTTATAGTATAAATGAATTTACGTTTGCTTGATTCATTTTTGCAAATGACTCTGCACAGGCGTGGGGCCACAGAGCCGTCACTGTTATTGAGCTCTCGGCCAATGCGTGAAATGTCAAGTATTTCATCAGCGGAGATGGTTGATGCTTGATAATCCCTGATGATGTTTCGGACAGTTGTGATGTCATCATTGTTATTGGTGACCTCTAGACCAAATAAGATGGCGTTTGGACGTTTCAGTATCATCTGCAAATTTGGTAAGTTCCCCTTCTATTCCCTCATCTATGTCGTTATTGAAGATTTTGAAGAGTACTGGGCCTAAGATGAAACCTTAGGGCACCCCACTGCTTACTTCCCTCCATGTAGACTTAGACTCATTAAGGACTACTCATTGAGTACTGTTTGCCAGCCAGTTGCGAGTCCATCTAGTGGTGGTGCTATCTATTCCACTTTTTTCTAGCTTACTAAGAAGTAGGTTGTGTTCTACTTTGTTGAATGCCTTGCTGAAATCTAAATATATTACGTCCACAGTATTTTGCTGGTCTACTAATTTAGTCACTGTGTTGAAGAATGAAATAAGATTGGTTTGGCATGATCTGTTTTTAACAAACCAGTGCTGACTGCTAGTTATTACTTTACTTATTTCTAGATGTTGGAAGATCTGTTTTTTTTATTATCTTTTCCAGTATCTTCCTGGGTATTGATGTTAGGCTGATTGGTCTATAGTTTCCTGGGTCTGTTTTTTCCCCCCTTTTTTGAAGATGGGAACCACATCAGCTCTTTTTCAGTCCTCTGCTAGTTCCCCGGTGCTCCAGGTTTTTTGAAAGGTATGGTGCAGTGGTTCTGAGATGACCTCTGCCAGCTCCTTTAAAACTCTGGGATGTAATACATCAGGCCCAGGTGATTTGTGTTCATTAAGATCAGACAGGTGTTCTCTAACTATTTTTTGTTTATTTTAACTTTTATTTCTGGTGGGTTGAGCTATAGTTTCTTTTTGCGTGAAGACCAATGCAAAGAATGAGTTAAGCAGCTCTGCTTTCTCTCTACTTCCTTGCCATATTCTCTCCTTAGTGGACTGACTGCTTACTTGATTTTTTTTTCTTATTATTTATATGTTGGAAGAAACTTTTTTTTAATTATCTTTGACTTTTGTTGCAAGTCTTTGTTCGTTCTGAGCCTTTGCTTTCCTAACTTCATCTTTGCAAATTCTGGCTATCTTCTGATATTCTGCCTTAGTTGTATGTCCCTCTTTCCATTTTTTGTACTTGTCCTTTTTTTTCTTTCAATTTGCCAGAGAGATCTTTGTGCAGCCATGCTGGTTTCTTCTTGGATTTCTTGTTTTTCTTTCTCAGTGGTATTGTGCTGGTCTGGGCTTTTATGATCGTACTTTTCAGAGTTTCTCAAGATTCTTGAGTTGTTTTCCCCTTCAGGGTTTTCATCCAAGGAATCTTTCCCAAGTTCTGAGTTTATTAAAATTAGCCCTTTTAAAATCTAACGCTCTGGTGTCATTATATTCTATTGCTTGTATTTGTGTTATGTTGAATTCTAGTATGACATGGTCACTCTCACCCAAGATTCCTGCAGTTTCAACTCCCTCTATCACTTCTTCTCTGTTTGTAAGAATTAAGTCCAGTATGGCTGTCCCTCTAGTTCCATCCTCTACCTTTTGGACAACAAAGTTGTCAGCTAGGTTGGTTAGGAACCTATTTGATTTCTCACTTGGTGCAGAATTAGTTTTCCAATTGATATCAGTATGATTGAAGTCCCCTATTACTATTGTAGTGTGTTTCTGCATATATTTGTTAGTTGGCTGGCAACCTTAATCTCAATAGCTTATAGAAAGATTTTATATGTAGTTGATATTCAATGAACTAATATATTCAGATATTAAACTAAATGATAGATTAATATATTCAGAATACAATTTATAATATTTACTATTAATATTCATAAAGTTCCAAATTTGATTACTGATGTCTCAAACAGAGTTGGGAAAACCTATGTTTGAAACCATGAAAAACTGCTGTCTATCAGTAGAGATTGCTGTACTGGATGAATCATTAACTTATTTGACAATAAAATGTTTCTTCCTTTGCTCCAATGAATTACATAAGGAGTACAGATCCACAAGAAAAATATGTAACGAAGCAGATTCTTGTATTGCTGGCTAACATGAATTTAAAAATGGCTTTTCCCCTTGAGATTGGCAATAAATTACTTTTCAATACGAACTTGCTTTTTTTTAAATGAGAAAAAGCAAAATCAGCAAGTGAATTATGCTATTTTGTACTTTAACTATTTAACTTAATAAATGTAAAACAAGCAAAATTTATGCTCAACTATCTAATTAGATATCAAATAAATAATTTATTTATTTGTCTTTTTTCTTTCCATGAAGTTGGAATTATCAGTCAACCTGTCAGTTGTCAGGATTACATATGACAAGATTGGCAAACATACATTTCATAAATGGTGGCTCAAAGGTTCTCATTCTTACTCTGGGGATTTATTTTTCAATGTGTATAATTTTTTTATTTTTATATTTTAAAAAATATCTCTTTAGTTGAACAATGTGGTTCCAAGTTTTTACATTTCAATATAAACGTGACCATGATCACATATTCAGCTTTCATATCCAATTTCATATCATATTATTACTTATTCCATTTTTCTTTAAACATTCTCATGCATTGTTATATTCATTACACTCATTTTATACAATTTCATTTCATATTACAGCTTATTTCATTTTTCTTTAGATATTCTCATGCCTTATTTTACAATATTGTCTAAATTCTTATTCCATTTCTATATTCATTGCACACATTTTCTTATACCTGTCACATTTGCAAGTTTTGTCACATACTATTATTCCATTCATTGTTCAGTAAAATTCATCCTAATTCTTATTATCCAAAAATGATCCCCTTTTCATTGTCAATTCAAGCTTGCCACCCTTTACCTTATACATTTCCCCTATTTTACTTTTAATTATGAAAATTTACACCAATATAGTCATTTTTAATTACCACATTCTACATTAATAATAATAATCCCTTAACTACTGTATATCATATCTATATCTATATCTATATGTGTGTGTGTGTGTGTGTGTGTGTGTGTGTGTGTATATATATATATATATATATATATATATATATATATATATATATATATATATATATATATTTTCTGAGGTTCTCGCGGGTATTTGTATGTGGATCTTTGGTTATTCGGGTTCTCTCCCGCGTTAGGATGACACATTCGTGATTTGGCCCCATGGACAAGAAAACCTAAACAATTTCCTAACACACCTAAACAGCGCACACCCCAGAATCAAGTTCACCATGGAAACAGAAACAAACAAACAACTACCATTCCTAGATGTACTAATCTACAAAAAAAAACAGATGGCACACTAGGACACACCATATACCAGAAGAAAACACACACCAACCGCTACCTCAACGCCCAATCCCACCACCACCCAGCATAGATAAACTCCGTGGCTAAAACACTAATTACCAGAACCAAACGCCTGGCAGACAAGACACACATTAAGACTGAACTATGCACCCTGACTAAAGTACTGACAGCCAACGGCTTCCACAAAAGCAAAATCACCAGCTTGGTCCACAAAAACACACTGAAACATAATAGAGACCCAGAAGATGAATAGACCTATAGAACAGCTGTCCTGCCCTACATAAGAGGTACTACAGACAAAATTAGTAAGGTACTACACAGACATCACATCAGGACTGCCTTCAAAACAGACAGAAAAATAGCAGCCATCCTTAGCAACCCCAAAGATAAAATTGACCTGGAAAACCAAGGCATATACGAAATCCCCTGTGCATCATGCCCGGCCACATACATTGGACAGACCAATAGAAGAATAAGTACCTGCCTGGATGAACACAAAAATGCAGTCAAAAAGCTGGAACACACTTCCTCACTAGTCCAACACATGGAAGCCACAGGTCATAGCATCAACTTCAATGGCACCAAAACCCTGGCCACTATGGAAAACCCTAGCCACAGAGTCATCAGAGAAGCCATAGAGATTGAAAAAAGACCAGAAAGCATGAATAGAAGAGATGATTCCACCAGGCTGTCAATCATTTGGAAGCCTGCACTCACAAACAAAAAAATCTCCACACCACAAGCCAGGCAAACACCTGGGCACAAACAGATCCCCCTGATACCTCCAGCTCAAACACACCCCAACCAGGCACCCAGATGAAACCCAGCTTCCTAACTAATGATAGCCGTCCATTTACCCGGAGCCAAGCTGCACTAAAGGCCTCCATTAAAGTAACACAATGCTGCCAGCCAATCAAGATACAAAAAGAGCCAAAAAACAGACAGAAGATATCAGAGACACCCATCAAGCAGAACACAGCAAACTCCAAGACCAATAAACACAGACCAAGACTCCCAACCAATCAGGATGAAGAAAAAACCATTCTGGCACAGCAATAGGCTGCCCCAAATTTAAATCTGAAACCACTGTAAAAGTCTGACCCACAGACGGACACAATACAGAAGCCTGATGATGGCAGATGAGATTCTGCTGAAACGTTGCTACAACTTTAAAAGAACTACAATGACGTGGGAAAATACCCGAACCAAGCCGAACACCATACATGTAAGTACCCGCGAAAACTTAAGAAAACAAATATCAAACCTCTACGGGGAGGAAATAAACAGCCAGACCAAAACCTATGAGAAGCTGGAAATTAAAAGAGCAGGAATACTATGTGACCTCCAATTCCTACGCAGCTGCAGAGACAACAATACTACACCAACCTGCTTCAAATTAACATTTCATCAAAGCACAGCAGCCACTAAACGTATCCTGAAAAGAACTGAAATGGCTCTACTAAGGAACGAGCTCCACAGTAAGAGATTCCGATTAGATCAGTTAAACAAAGATTTGCTAGCACTACACCTGGAACTGAGCAGCAAAATCCACCCTCTACTTTGGGACAAGATAAAACAACTTACAACTTGGAGAGCTGATTCTGAAGGCATTTACAAACAGGAAAAATTATTGAAAAAATTAAAGAAATTAGAACATGACAAGAAAACCCCCAACAACTCACAACAACACCTGAAACAATTAGTGCACAATGTTTCCAACAGAGAACTCACCAAAACAGAAACAGATGTTCTAACCAAAGGATTCAATTATGCTATAGCACCCCAAAAAATCCCCACAGAATCCATCATATGTGCAGTAGAATCCAGCCTAACTAAATTAAATACAGATGAAGCTGATAAAATAAGACACCAAGTTACCAATATCCTATGCACAAGCAAGCCACCCAAAAGCAACTTACAGAAAAATGAAATTAAAGCACTACAAACCCTGAAAAGAGATAGCAGCATAATCATCCTCCCAGCAGACAAAGGAAATGCCACTGTAGTAATGGACAGAAAAGACTACGAAACAAAATTGACAGACCTACTCCAAGACTCCACATACAAACCCATAAACACAGACCCAACCACATATCTGGAAAAATTAACCAAGAAGAAAATTATAACCAGCCACATAAGCAAAGAGATCCAACACACCATCATACCCAGAGAGAAATCTTCCAGATGCCCCAAACTATACGGCCTCCCAAAAATACACAAAGAAGGCATACGTCTCAGACCCATAGTCAGCTCCAGAGGAGCACCACTACAAAACCTAGCTAAACACCTAGCAAAAGAGCTACAGCCCCATGCTGAAACAGCAGCTTCTCATGTACAAAACTCATACCACTTCTTGGAAATGATCAAAGATCTACACGTGGAGCAAGAAGATCTGCTTGTAAGTTTTGACGTGGTTTCACTATTCACTCAAGTCCCGATAAAAGAGACCCTTGAAATCATCAAAAATAAATACCAACCAGCTAAACACCTCATGGAACTAACAGAACACTGCTTAACCAACACATATTTCATATACAAAGGACAAAGATACAAACAAATAGAAGGAGCCCCCATGGGATCACCACTGTCACCTGTCATTGCTAACCTGTTCATGGAAGAATTTGAATCCAGAGCCCTGGCCAGTGCCATCCTCAAACCCAAACTATGGTTAAGATACATCGATGACACATTCGTGATTTGGCCCCATGGACAAGAAAACCTAAACAATTTCCTAACACACCTAAACAGCGCACACCCCAAAATCAAGTTCACCATGGAAACAGAAACAAACAAACAACTACCATTCCTAGATGTACTAATCTACAAAAAAACAGATGGCACACTAGGACACACCATATACCAGAAGAAAACACACACCAACCGCTACCTCAACGCCCAATCCCACCACCACCCAGCACAGATAAACTCCGTGGCTAAAACACTAATTACCAGAACCAAACGCCTGGCAGACAAGACACACATTAAGACTGAACTATGCACCCTGACTAAAGTACTGACAGCCAACGGCTTCCACAAAAGCAAAATCACCAGCTTGGTCCACAAAAACACACTGAAACATAATAGAGACCCAGAAGATGAACAGACCTATGGAACAGCTGTCCTGCCCTACATAAGAGGTACTACAGACAAAATTAGTAAGGTACTACACAGACATCACATCAGGACTGCCTTCAAAACAGACAGAAAAATAGCAGCCATCCTTAGCAACCCCAAAGATAAAATTGACCTGGAAAACCAAGGCATATACGAAATCCCCTGTGCATCATGCCCGGCCACATACATTGGACAGACCAATAGAAGAATAAGTACCCGCCTGGATGAACACAAAAATGCAGTCAAAAAGCTGGAACACACTTCCTCACTAGTCCAACACATGGAAGCCACAGGTCATAGCATCAACTTCAATGGCACCAAAACCCTGGCCACTATGGAAAACCCTAGCCACAGAGTCATCAGAGAAGCCATAGAGATTGAAAAAGACCAGAAAGCATGAATAGAAGAGATGATTCCACCAGGCTGTCAATCATTTGGAAGCCTGCACTCACAAACAAAAAAATCTCCACACCACAAGCCAGGCAAACACCTGGGCACAAACAGATCCCCTGATACCTCCAGCTCAAACACACCCCAACCAGGCACCCAGATGAAACCCAGCTTCCTAACTAATGATAGCCGTCCATTTACCCGAAGCCAAGCTGCACTAAAGGCCTCCATTAAAGTAACACAATGCTGCCAGCCAATCAAGATACAAAAAGAGCCAAAAAACAGACAGAAGATATCAGAGACACCCATCAAGCAGAACACAGCAAACTCCGAGACCAATAAACACAGACCAAGACTCCCAACCAATCAGGATGAAGAAAAAACCATTCTGGCACAGCAATAGGCTGCCCCAAATTTAAAACTGAAACCACTGTAAAAGTCTGACCTACAGACGGACACAATACAGAAGCCTGATGATGGCAGATGAGATTCTGCTGAAACGTTGCTACAACTTTAAAAGAACTACAGTGACGTGGGAAAATACCCGAACCAAGCCGAACACCATACATGTAAGTACCCGCGAAAACTTAAGAAAACACACACACACACACACATATATATATATATATATATATATATATATATATATATATATATATATATATATATATATAATGTTTTCTTAAGTTTTCGCGGATATATATATGGAGGTGTGTTCTGTTCAGGTGGGGGCTTGGTTGTACATGAAGCGAACTGACCCCCGCCATGAAGATGCAGCACGACCATGAACTCGAAGCCAAACAGCAAGATCACAGCTCACCAGCTCAAATCCCCCAGTAACTAAGGCCAACCTGAGCACAACCAAGCTCCCACCTGAACAGAACACACCTCCAGCCAATCAGAACATGGCCAACCCCCAACCACTCAGAACCACCCCAACCAATGAGAACACACCCCACCCAATCAGAACACAGCCAAGCCCCCACCCAATCAAGTCACACCCCACTAGCAGTTAAAAGGAAGAAGCAGCTGCAAGCTCACATCACTCTGAGAAGCACAGAGCTGAAGACAGAAGCCTGAAGGTGATGAATGAGACTTCATCGAAACGTTGCCTAGATACTTCCAATCTTACGCGGGAGAAAACCCGAATAACCAAAGATCCACATACAAATACCCATGAGAACCTCAGAAAACAAATTATATATATATATATATATATATATATATATATATATATATATATATATATATATATATATATATATATATATATATAATCAGATTCCACATGGTATTCCCTTTTCTCTATTACATTCTAAATCATATATTTATTCCAAAAGCATTTACATTACCAATTTATTTTTCCCACTTTGATCCGTTCAATTTAAGAACTGATCAAAGTGGGAAAATTAAGTATTTCTGCTTTTTTTTCATTGGGCCTTACTGCAATATCCCAAATTTTTCACAGATCCTTCATAAAGAACTACTTCTAAATTTAACTGGAATACATTGTTTTCATTCTCAGTTTTTCTGGTTATGGAACTTCCCTTCTCCTTCACTCATCATTTCTGTTAGGAATGTAAGTCACCTAACAGTTGGGTTGGAAATATATAAACCAGGATAGACATTTTAATACTGTTTCTTTAAGAGAATTCTAAAATTGTAATTGGGTGTGGTTCCTCAAATGGCCATAAGATGGAGCCAGAAACTTGGTTTCCCAGAGTGTTGCCGTTCCTGCATTTCCCTATTGACTGTTGCTGATCGTTGTTATTCTTGGATTTGATGTGAGTCTTTAACTGAACTGTTTTTGATACTGGACTTTGTTATTTGGATTATCCCTGACTGACTGCTTTAACCATGAATGACTTGGACTTTGCTTAAACATTTATTGGAAGTAAAAACCTACATTTTACTATACAGTGTATCTGTGTGCTGGTTGTGTGTTATTCTTTACCACTCTCACTATATCTCCCTGTGTGCGCTCATTCTCCTAATGGGGAATTACCTCAACAATTTCTCCCTTTAATGATGTTTATATGTACTTGCAAGAAAAGGAAGCATTTAATTTTGGAGCCACCTGGGCGAGGGCTGCCTGCCACATCCAGGCCTGGCTGCATCCCCTGAGCAGCGATCCCAGCACTGGCAGCCACCACCACCTTGTGAGCCAGGTGCTCCTGGCCAGTCTCCTGGGGACCGGAAAGGCTGGCAGTCAAGGCTTCCACATCCAACAAAGGGCCTTCCTCCCCTCCCTCTTTTGGGGAGATTTACAAACAAAGGCTAAAAATTTACAAACAAAGGCTAAAAACTTCAAGCCAGGCATGCCCTGCAGCCTCGCCCATCCCCGCCGGCAGCTCTGGACTGGGAAGTAGCTTGGCTTTCCCAAATGGCTGTGATTGTGACCCCCAATTGCTGCCTGCCCTTACCTTCCTCCCGCAGTTGGTGGCAGAGAGGAAGGAGAGCCAGGGCTGAGCCATCACTATTTGGCTCCCTCCCAGCCCGCATCTTGCCCCCTAGCTGGACCCTTGCCTGTCAGAGGGTGGGTGGGGGAACAGGGAGCAGGAGGCTATGCTGCCTGCATCACCCCTCTGCCAGCCAGCCCTCCCTTGCCCACCTGCTGGCCTGCGCCTTTCATGGGCTGAAAGGGAAGGGTGATGGCAGGGAAGGGCGATCAACTCTGGCCTTGCTGTGATCATCCAAATGACCGCCTCAGTGGGGGGCTCTGCTCTAGGCTGCTGCCTGCTGCTCTCCCCTCTGCCTCAAGTCCCACATCCAGCCCGCAACAGGGGGACATATTTCTTCCAGGGCTGGTGGCCCTCCTGGGTTGGTAGCCCTCAGGGAGAACACTGTGCTGGAGCGCTGAGTGCCTGGACCATGCATTTTCTCTCAGTCCTCCCACTTGGAGGCCCAGTGTAAGCCGAAGCTGGGCCCAAAAGGCAGCCAGGCCTCACCGTGTCCCCCCCTCACTGAGGCAGCCCTTTGGCTCAGTACAGCAAGTTCAGAGTGGATCTCCCTTTCCTGCCATCAGCCTTACCTTCCAGCTCAAGGGGCTCACACCATTCTGCTCCCCATGGCTCCCCATGAAGGTAAGGCCCATGCTTAGCCAAAGTGCATGGGACAGTGGGTGGATGATGGCGGACCAGCTGGTGGAGGGGTGATGCGGGTGGCATAGCCTCATGCTCCCTAGTTGCCCGCCACCTCCTGCCCACTGGCAGGCAAGGCCCAACAGCTGCAAAGAGTCCAGGCAGGGGGGGGGAGATGTGGGCTCAGGGGACCTAGTGGCGGCAGCTCAACCCTGGCTCACCTTCCTCTTGGCCACCAGCCGCAGGAAGAAGGTAAGGGAAGGAGGCGATTGGGGTGTGCATTTGCAGCCAGCTGGGAAAGCTGAACTGCTGCCCATCCCAGAGCAGGGCCTGAAAGCTGAACCTCACCGTGTCCACCTCCCACACCCCTGAGGTGGCCCTTTGGCCAAGTGCGGTGGGCCCAGAGCTCCCTCTTCTGCTGTCAGCCTTACCTTCTCAGACCAGGCAAGGAATGGCTGGGAAGGGAAGAGTGGGGCAGGGCAGGGTCAGGCAGTGGTGGGTTCAGCCAGTTTGTTGAACTACAGAAAATTTTAGCTACCAGTTCAGGTGAACCGGTGTAAACCAGTCCCATCACTGGTTCCATTCCATTTTGGTTTACAGGTGCCAGGTGTATTCTGTTGCTAGTGTAAGAAGAGGCCATACTACTTGCTGCTATAGCCTATGGAATTCTGCTTTTTCGTGTTTTGGAATTCTGCAATTCAAATTTCTCGTATTTTCTGGTTGCAATCTAATAAGAAGACTGAGACACAATTATAAATGGTCATTATATCATTGCTACAACAAATCTAATTGTCAAGCATCCAGAAAGTATCCATGATATCAATCACTCCAAGACGTTATCTCTCCAATTGATTTATTAGGAACAGATCTGGCATGTTCAAAAGCAATTTCCCAAGTGAAAGCTTTTTAGCGCGTTAACTGCATTAACGGTTTAGGGGGAGCGATTGGTGGTGGTCTTATCATTGAAGTAGTAGCTGGTTTTAGTAAATTACAATGGAATACTGGATGAATTTTCCCAAATATTCGAGGAAGACTTAATTGGACAGTGACCGGATTGATTATCTTTGAAATTGGGAACGGACCCAAGAATTTTGGACCTAGCTTCTTACTGGGCAGTTTCAACCTAAGATACTTGGTCGACAAATGTACTTTGTCCCCTACTTTAAAAGGCGGTTGAAAGGATCTATGTTTATCTGCCTGTTTTTTATAATTTTTTGCAGCTTCGGTCAAAGCTTTTTTTCTATCTTCCCATCTTTTCTTTAATGAGTTCATCCATTCTGTTAGGGACATGGATGAGGGAGGTTGTCTAGGTAACTCTGGCATCGGGACAAAATCCATTCCAGTGTTGATTTGGAATGGAGTTAATCCCATGCTGCTATGTACTGCATTATTGTAAGCAACCTCTGCAAAAGGTAATAACTCAGCCCAATTTTCTTGTTGATAATTTACATAGCATCTAATGTATTGTTCAATCATGTCGTTAGCCCTCTCTGCTGCTCCATTACAAGCAGGATGGAAAGCTGAGGATAACCCTTGAGAGGAACCAATGGATTTCAGAAGTTCCCTCCAAAATTTTGCAGTAAATTGTACCCCTCTGTCTGATATTATTCTGCAAGGTACTCCATGTAGTCTATAGATATGTTTCACGAACAGCTTTGCAAGTTTTTTCACAGATGAAAGTCCTTTGCAGGCTATAAAATGGGCCTGTTTAGAGAATAAGTCAATTATAGTCCAAATGATCATATTCTCTTCACTCTTAGGTAATTCAACAATAAAGTCCATTGTGATCTCTTCCCAAGGTTGGGTTGGTTCAGCAAATTGTTGCAGGAGGCCAGGGTTTTTTCCAGTTCTGTGTTTCATTGTGGCACAAATTGAGCAACTTTTTACATAGTTCTCGACATCAGGTTTCATTTTTGGCCACCAGAACTGTCTTCTCAGTAAATGTAGGGTTTTCAGGAATCCAAAGTGGCCTCCCAGCCAGGAGTTGTGGCTATGCTTTAGTACCAGTAGTCTTAGGGTTGTGGGTACATAAAGCTTAGTCCCTTTCCAAGCTAGTCCATCATTCATTGTCAACTCAGTTTGATGGTCCAGGAACCAAGGGTCGGTCAATAGGGCCATTTTCAATTCTGTAGTCAGCTTATCTTCCAGGTGTTTGGGGTTGCAGTTGGCTTGGGCTCGAGTGGTCTGCCGATTGAGCTTCTGAAATTAAGGCTTGTACTATTTTCTCTCGGTGGCTGTCAGACTGAGGTTTTCTGGACAGAGCATCTGCCAGTACGTTTTTCCCTCCGGGGATATATTTAATGTTAAAGTTGAATCGCTTGAAATATTGGGCCCAGCGGACCTGTTTGGGTGATAATCTCCTTGGGGTCTTTAGAGCCTCGAGGTTCTTATGAACTGTCCATAACTCAAAGACCTCTGGTGCCCCTTCTAGAAAATGCCTCCAAGTCAACAAAGTCCATCATATGGCGAATGCTTCTTTCTCCCAGACCACCCACCTTCACTCTGTGTCTGTCAGCTTTTTGGACACATAAGCGCAAGGCATCAGTCGGCCTTGAGAGTCCTTTTGCAGCAAAACAGTTGCCACCACTACATCACTGGCATTCGTTTGGACAATAAAAGGCTTGGTTGTGTCTGGGTGCTGGAGGATGGGCTCATCTGCGAAGAAGCATTTTAAGGCCTCAAAAACTTTATGACAGTCCATAGTCCAAGCCAGGGATTGACTTGGCTTCGGTTTGGTGGGCAACAGGCCCATTTTTAACAGCTCTGTCAATGGGAGGGCAACTTCAGCAAAGGACGGAATGAATTGTCTATAGAAGTTGGCAAACCCCAAGAAACTTTGAAGTTGTTTTCGGGTTCTGGGGGGGGGGTTGCCAGTCCAGCACCGCTTTCATCTTTCCAGGGTCCATTTCAATCCCCAGGTTGGATATTCGGTAGCCTAAGTAGTCCAATGACTCTTTGTGGAATTCGCATTTTGAGAGTTTTACATATAATTTGGCGGCTAGAAGTTTTTCTAGAACTTGTCGGACCAATTGAACATGTTCTTCCATGGTTTCGCTGAAGATAAGGATGTCACCCAGGTACACGAAGACCCCCGGTAAAGGTATGGGTGTAGCACCTCATTGATGAGCTTCATAAGCACTGCAGGAACCCCCTGAAGTCTGAAAGGCATGACTTTGAATTGGAAGCTATCCAGAGGGCAGTTCAAAGCAGTTTTCCACTCATCTCCTTCTTTGATGCGGACCCGGTAGTAAGCTTCCCTGAGATCTAGCTTGGTGAATATCTTGCCCTTCGACAGGTGGTTCAATAAGTCCTTCATAAGGGGGAGACGGTACATGTTTTTGACGCATATGGCGTTCACGCCTCTAAAGTCAACACACAATCTCAACCCGCCATCTTTTTTCTCCTTGAACAACACGGGGGCAGCTGGTATTGATTTGGCAGGCTCAATAAAACCTCATTCCAAATTGCTGTCGATGTAGTTCCTTAATTCTCATTTCAGCAGACATCATGGAATACATCTTTGGTTTTGGTAATTTTGGGGTTCTAATTCTATGGCGCAATCAGTGGCTCGATGGGGAGGTAAAACATTACACTCTTCTTCACTGAATGCTTCAGCCAAGTCTTTGTATTGGTTGGGTACCTGGGGGTTATCTGGGAGAAGGTGGGATGCCATGGATGCTGGCTCAGGCTCTGGGTTCAAGCTGACTAGTGGCTTTGTAGTGAGTGGAAGAGGGGGCAATGGGCCCAGTGCAAGGAGGATTTTTCTGAATCCATCCATCAGGGCCCATTTGTCTAGCCAAGCAAGTCCCAGTATGATTGATTCTGATATCTTGGGGGCCACTATGAAGTGTATGAGTTCGTGATGGGGCCCTAATTCCATCTTGATCAATTCAGTCATCTGAGTGGCTGCCCCCCCCCCCCCAATTAAGGTTCCCCCCACTTGGTCAAATCTGATTGGGCATTTTAGCGGATTAGTCTTTATGCCCAATTGTTCAATGATGGGGAGTCCAATAAGACATCTAGAACACCCAGTATCAATGATTCCCTGGCCTCCCCTGTGTTTGGTACCACTAACTTGACCTTGACTGTAAAAGGTATGATGGGATTACTCACCATTGGGTCGTCGTCTTCGCAGGTCGGGATCTCGGGGACATGTTGGCTGTCTGGTGGTCCGTTGCTCCCCTCTGCACAGAGGGGGCTTTCCCAGCTGTGTTTGGCAAACCTGCCCCTGGTCGGAGGTCTTTGTTGATTCTTCCAACCTCTAATAGCTGGATTAGACTTTGACTGCAGAGCTTGTGGTACAGGAGCAGGGGTCAGACAGTCTGCTGCTCCTATGGCTGACTTGGCCACATCGGTAACATTTCAGCACCCTGATAGGTTGGCTACGAGCAGTTTTGGCTGATCCAGTCAGCGGTCTCCCAGCCACAATTCTCTTAGGCAAGGCTGCTGGAAGGGGTTTCCTCTGTGGGTTGATGCTGCAATCTAAGCTGAGGGATGTGACATACCATGATTGTAAGGTCTCTGGGATTCCCCTAATTTCACAGGCCTTCTTTACTTCTGGATCAATGGCTTTTTAAAAATAGTGTAAAGTCATTCTTTCAGGCCAATCCATGAGGTGGCTTGTGACCCTTCTAAAGTCCCAAATAAATTCTGACAAGGGTTGCTTGCCTTGCCTCATTTCCATTAACTTCTCTTCATTCTCTGCTACCCTGTCTGGATTTTCAAATCTGAATCTTAATAATTGAATAAATCCATTTACATCACATAATTTGGGGGCTTGTTCATTGTGTAGTTGGGCCACCCAATCTGAAGCATCCCCTTCATTCATCCCATTTGTTATGGCTGTAACCAAATCGCGCTCTGTGGCGTATTGATCTCCAAATTGTTTTATATGGGATCAGATTCGAGTGAGGAACTAATTGAAATGTTCATGGTGGCCATCAAATACAGCCTTAAAGGGTATTTGGTCAAGCCTGGGTCGTGGTTGTGGAGGTGGCACAGGCCAGGCCTCTGCACGTTGTACTGGAATGAAAGGAAACGGCCTTGTGGAGTATGTAGGCTGGGTAGGCCCCCTGTATCCTGGCTGGGTGGTGCCTCTCTGGAATAGGGGTCCCTGTGGCCTCGCTGCTGGTTGGGACTGCATTTGTGATGGCCAGGAGGAAGATGGGTGTGGCCTGGTTCCCTGGTCGGATGGAGGGGAGATGGCTGCTTTCTGTTGTCTGGGCAACCCCCCTTCAGACCAGGACTGGGTTAGTGCTGGCTGCTGTTGGCATTGAATCCACCCCTGGCCTGGATAAAATCCCCAGCCTGGAGGGATACTCTCTGCAGAAAGCAAAATTCCCTCTGGAAAATGAGGGGATTGCCTCGGAGGCTGCAACATACCTCTGTCACTTGATGGTCTTTCTGGCTTCCTCCAACTGGCATCTGTATAGTCTCCTCCTTCCAATCAGACAGAATAGCAATCTGCCTGGGGCTCGAGAAAGAATTCTCTTCAACCAGCTGGGTTACCTTTGGGTTATAACAACTTTTTGAGTTGAAACACTTCGGTATAGCTCCCAAACCTCTTCCCTCTACTGTCATTCTGGAAGCATCCATCATCTCCTCCAAAAAAGGCTTGCAGATTCAATTAATGTTTTGGAGGGAGGGCCCCCATACTCTCCCCCCTGAATATCTCCAACTTCGGCTGATTGTTGATAATTCTCCATCTCAGGAAAAAGAACTCTGGGGTATCAGCCAAGCCCCTTCAAAAAATAAAAGTTTGACTTGGGAAATAAATGTAAGGCATCCAGAAAGTATCATGATATCAATCACTCCGAGACATTTCTCTCCAATTGATTTATTTAGAAACAGATCTGGCATGTCAAAGGCAATTTCCCAAGTGAAATTATTTTTGCGCGTTACACAGAATCCACCTTCTCTCCTCCCTTCTCTCCTCCCACTTCTACACTTCATAAATCACAAGAACCAATTAACTGCCACTGGAATTTCTTAATATGGCATACAGAATAACCTTGAACTTTTTGACTCCTTCAACTCTCTAAAAAAATGTGGCAGCTGAATTTTAAAGCTGACACAATCCCTCTCCCCCCACATTCTGTGTGTGTTTTTTCATTGTCCCTATCATCTAGAGTGGTATCTGGATATACCTGGTATTCATGGTCAATATGGACCATCATAAAAGCTGCCTGTTTTCCTGGGATGTTTGGTTCGGAGGGGGCAAACCCTTAGGCAACTGAGGCAAGGGGGAATTAATTGACAGAGACAACACAGTAGGACTCCTAGAACACAGACAATAACACTGGTAGCAATGAGGATTTTAAGCCAATGGAAATCTGGTAGACACGAGAAGAGCCAGGAAAGATCTAGGGATGGTTGATTATGGCCAATATCTTGGGCCAGCTCTTTCAAGTGGCAGATATCCTTCTCCAACAGGTCCATAAGTTTGGTCAATTTCAAGGCAACACATACCCCTAAATTCTTTGCAGCCATAATAATAATAATTTAATAATAAAAACATCTCTTAGCACTTTATTTTCCAGGACAGGCCTCTCTGGCCTGTCTCAATTCTCTGTTGAGGGCATCCAGGGCATGGGAAGTCAAATTTAAACTTTTGGCTAGGGTGCATGCCAGGCTATTCAAATTTCTGGAATTCCGTACTGCTAGTCCTGGCACTCTCACTAGTGACACAGCCAATGAAACGTATTCAACTTTTGTGAGCAGGGAAACTTTGGAATCACATTCTGAGTCTAAAGCAGAGGTCTCCAAACTTGGCAACCTTAAGACTTGTGGACTTCAACTCCCAGAATTCCTCAGCCAGTTATGCTGGCTGAAGAATTCTGGGAGTTGAAGTCCACAAATCTTAAAGTTGCCAGGTTTGATGACCCCTGGTCTAAAGCATGGAAAGCTCTTTAGTGTGGTCTCTGTAAGGAGGGCATAAGCATTGTTAATCTCCCTAAGGTGCATCTCCCCCACTCCCTGTGGCATTTGCAGGAAGATATGAGAAAGCTTTTAAGCCACACAGGAAGAACCACCCTGGATGAAGCCTCAGGTAACTGTAGAAGAATTGAATGATTTCTGGATGATTGCATTTGAGATCTGTGTTACTTAGGTTGTGCAATCAATGATTTTTGGAGGCTGGCATCCTGTGAGCATTGTTCAGAGGCAGTGGTTGCAGCAATGTGTAATGTGCACATAGTGGTCCTTTGTGTCAAAAGAACGGTTTTCAAAATGGCTGCACACATGGATGCTGCGGCTAACCGTTCCTTCTTTCAGTGTATGGTGTGTATGATTCTGCGTGTGTTTTGGATCCTTTCCTTGATTGAATCCTGTGGGGCAAGGAGCATCTATAGTCGGCAAGCCTTGTTACAAATTGAACTGAAATGTGAAGAGGCTATTATGGACAATTTTCTACATTCTCATAACATACTGAAGGAGGCAGCTAGGCCCCCGTAGGAGCCATGGATCACTATCCCTGTAGGAAGGAGGAAGAGGTGGAGAAAGAAGAACAGGAAGAGGAAGAGAGGATGCCATGCTGGGGTTTTCTTTAGGCTGAGTAAGTTTCCACACAAGCCTTCAATTCCAAGTATATTTCTTACCAATGCAAGATCTCTGACTAACAAAATGGATGAATTAAGGCTACAGATTGCAAAGACTAAATACATCAAGAACTTCTGTGTTTTGCTAATCACAGAAACTTGGCTTTATTCACTCATTCCAGATGCAGCTGTTGAGCTGGAAGGCTACATAACTCACCGGCAGGACAGGAGTAGAGATTCGGGTGGATCAAAGGGGGAGGTTTAAGCCTTTATGTGAACAAAAGCTGGTGTATCAATAGACAGTGTATCAATAGACTGTAGACAGCCACTGCTCCATGGATCTGGAGTATATGACTTGTTACGAACTAAGCAAACGCGTTAGTTTAAAATCCTAAATAGTTTTGCTTCCACGGCAGGCTCGTAATCCTGCACTTCTGATTGGCCCACGAACAGCGGATCGTGATTGGTCGTTTCTGGCTGATCTGATTGGCTGATAGCGGGTCACCGCTGATTGGATGCTCCCAGCGCGGCAAACTCAAATCATTGGTTGTTGTGACAGCAGCCAGCTCTATAAAAAGAGCTGCTGCTGCCCAAGTATTTTTGCTCTGTTCTGAAGTCACTAATAAAGAGTTGGAGTCACTATTCGATGCCTCGTTCCTTGCGCCCACACTCCAGACTTAACATGACTCTTAAATGTAGACCCATATATCTTCCACGGGAATTCAGCGTGATTTTGATTACTGCAGTCTATGTCCCACCTGATGCCAATACTACCATAGTTTTGGGATTCTTGTATAACATTGTTAGTAATCAGCAGAATAAGTATCCTGATGCTGTGCATATCATAGCGGGGGACTTTAATCAAGCTGATTTAAAAGAAGTTCCCCCTAAATTCTATCAGCATGTTAAGCTTGCTACTAGAGGAGCAAATATATTGGACAAAGTATACACCAACATCAAACATGGCTATAAGGTTATACAGTTACCCAATTTGGGACAATCAGACCATATGTCACTGCTTTTAGCACCAGCATACATCCCTCTTAGGAGACGGGCTCTGCCTATAATAAAGACAGTGAAATCTTGGCCAGAAGATGCTTCCCAACAACTTCAGGATTGTTTTGAGAACACAAATTGGGACCTCTTTTAGCACCTTGACCTAGAGGTGCACCCTGCAACTGTTCTATGCTATATCAAACACTGCATAGATACTATCACTGTGGATAAACATATTAGGATCTATCCCAATCAGAAACCCTGGATGACCAAGGAAGTCCAGCGCCTCTTGCGTGACAGGACCAAGGCCTTTAGGTCCGGTGATGGGGCAAGATACAGTGTTGCCAGAGCTAATCTGAAGAAAGGTATTTGGAAGGCCAAGATTGATTATAAGAGGAAGATTGAGGATAATTTTTATAGCAGTAACATGAGGCAGATGTGGCGAGGGATTCAACAAATTACAAACCATCAACCGACCAATGCCATCCCTGCTGAGAGGGATGCTTCATTGGCAGAAGAACTGAACCATTTCTTTGCTCGCTTTGAAGTGGAGACATCAGAGACAGATAAAACACAACTACCAGCCAATTGTAGCCCCCACCTCATTGTGGAGGAACAGGAGGTAAGGAGCATTCTGAGGGCTGTGGACCCTAGAAAGGCTGCCAGTCCTGACAGTATCTCTGGCCGAGTGCTTAAAGACTGTGCTGATCAGTTGGCTGGAGTCTTTACCAGGATCTTCAATCAGTCTTTATCCTATTCCATCTTGTTGAAGTCTTCCACCATTCTTCCGCTGCCAAAGAAGTTCTCTATCAATAACCTCAAAGATTACAGACCAGTGGCACTCACTCCTATCATCATGAAGTGCTTTGAGAAATTGGTCTGCCGGCACATCATTTCTGGTCTTCCTCATACATTTGATAAACACCAGTTTGCATACAGAAAAAATAGATCTACAGAGGACGCTATAGCCATTACTCTTCACACTGCTCTGACTCATTGTTAGGAATGATAATCACCTAACAGTTGGGTTGGCAATATATAAACCAGGATAGTTATTTAATACTGTTGTATCTTTAAGAGAGTTGTGATTGTGATTGGCTGAGGTTCCTCCACTGGCCATAAGATGGAGCCAGAAACCTGGTTTGCTCTCCTCATTTTTCTCTGTTGCCTTTTGCCTGATCGTCATTCTGCTTGGATTGCTGTGAGTCTTGCAAACTGTTAGCAAACTCTGTTTACTGAACTTTGTTTATGATACTGGACTGATTGTATTGAATACTACCTGCTTTAACCGTGTATGATTTGGACTCTTTGTTTACCTGTTTACTGGAAGTAAAACCTACATTTTCCTATTCAGTGTATCTGTATGCTGGTTGTGTGTTATTCCTCACCACTCTCACTATGTTTCCCTGAGTGCATTCATTCTCCTAATGGGGAATATCTCAACACTCATCTAGAACAGCAGGGTGGCTATGTGAGGATGCTTTTTGTGGATTTTAGTTCTGCATTTAATACAATTCTTCCACATAGACTAGTGTCTAAACTTCTGGACCTTGGGCTTTCTAATTCAATCTGCGTTTGGATTATGGATTTCTTGTCTGGCCACTCATAAAGGGTCAGATTAGGTAATCATACCTCTTCAGCCCTTATTCTTAACACTAGTACACCACAGGGTTGTGTGTTGAGTCCCTTACTCTATACTCTTTATGTGCATGATTGCATTCCCACTCACACTGGTAATATTATTGCTAAATTTGCAGATGATACAAGAGTGGTGGGACTTATCTCCAAGGGGGATGAATCTGCTTACCGAGATGAGGTGGACCGGTTGCTTTCGTGGTGTGGAAACAATAACTTGGTCCTCAACACCAACAAGACCAAGAAGCTTATAGTGGATTATAGAAGGAGCAGATCAGACATCCAACCCTTGCTTATCAGTGGAGTAAGTGGCCAGTTTTAAGTTTCTGGGTGTTACCCTAAAAGAGGACCTGACCTGGGGTGCCCACATTGCAGCCCTGGTCAAAAGGGCCCAGCAGATATTATATTACCTGAGATTTCTCAGAAAACAACAACTGAATGAAAAACTGCTGGTGACCTTCTACTGCTGCACCATCGAGAGCATTTTACAATACTGCACCTCTGTATGGTTTGCCAATTGTACAGTGGCAGATAGGAAAGCACTCCAGAGGGTTAATGTCATTGCCCAGAAGATCACTGATAGCCCTCTCCCCTCTTTGGAAGAGCTTTATAGCTCCCCCTGCCTTAAGAAAGTTCAAAACATTCTCAAAGATCCATCTCATCCTGGGAACCCTTTTTTTTTAACTATTACCATCTGGCAGACGGTACAGAATAATAAAAACAAGGATAAATAGACTGAAAAACAGCTTCTATCCCAGGGCAGTAGCTCTTTTGAATTTTGCTGTATAGTGCACTGTTGGTGTGGTGTTGGGGGTTTCCGGTTCAATGTGTGGGTGAAGGATGTGTGTTTGTGTTTATTTTCATGGTCATGGTCATGATGTGCACTGAAGATGGTGTTTGATTTCGTTGTACAATGACAATAAAGTAAACTAAATAACTCCAGTCAAAGATGCTGGAGTAGGACTCAGGGAGGCGAAAGTCCTTAAACCTAGTGTAACTAAAGATGTTATGTGGTCTAGATGCTACTTCCATTAAGCATGTGGTCAGAATGTCCTTAACTAATTTTCTCCTGTTAGGCAAAAGTTAGTGGTGGTTAGTCCCATATGTTTCCTTTTTCTGGGATGAGATTTGGTTCCAGGAGCGCTGTTACATAAGTTACAAATAATATACAGTATAAGTTGCACAGTATGTTTACACTAAGTTTCCTGTTCCCCCTACTCCCCACCCCAACCCCTTTTTAAAGGGAAATAATAACAATGAAATCTAGAGTTATATTCTCACTCCAAAAAAAGGTGAAAAGAAGAAGAAAAGAAAAAAGAAAAAAGGGGGGGATATCAGTTCTTTTTCTGAGATTATAGTAGTCCAATTTCCTGTAGTCCAATGTCTGTCCACAGGGTATTAAGGATACCAGGTTCTGTGGTATCAAAGAATACTTCTAGCGTTGATCTGTTTCTGGATCTTTTCCGAGTTTGATGCTGATGCTGAGCTGTAGTCTATAACTGCTGGTTTAGCATGAATCCAATGGATCCAGGAATCTTTTTCTGCCACTTTGATGGCTGTTTGTGTGGTTAGCAAAACTTGTTAGGGTCCCTTCCACCCGGATTATAGTGTTGATATTTTGGTGAACAATTTGATCCACATCCAATCTCCTGGTTTGAAAGAGTGCAGGGCTTCTTCCAAGGGCAAGGTCTGCGTTAGGGAACTTTGTGTCCATAGGGTCTGTAGTCTCTTGTGAAGGGCTGAAAGATAAGAAGAGAGAACCATATCCCCCTTATCTAAGCTGAGGGAGTGGGGATCTAGGCCTTGTAATGTGTCTGGGAGGGGACCAAAAAGGATTTTAAAAGAGGAGTTTCCTATATCTCATCTTGGTCTAGTTCTAATATAAAAGAGGGGAACTGAAAGCACTTGTAGCGAAAAGAGGTGGGTTTCTTGTCATAGTTTACCCAGTAGGGTCTTTATCTCTTTGTGAGCTCTCTCTTTCTCCCCCAGAGGAAATTGGTGAGTAAGGCATGTGAAGGTTTTGGGTGATCCTAAGGGCCTGAAATATATGTGTGGGGACCTGAGCTACAAAATGTTTTCCCCTATCCATATTCAATACAGTGGGTACCCCAAATCTTGGCACAATGTCCTTAAGGAGGTGTGTGGCTGTTTCAAGGGCTGTGGCATGGTAGCATGAGAAGGCTTCCACCCAGTGAGTTAGTTGGTCCCTGCATACTAGAATGTATTGGTAACCATTTGCCCTTGGTAACTGTATACAATCCATTTGAACCCTCTCCAAAGGCATTTGTGCCCAGGGTCTCCCTCCTTTATGGATTGCTTTTCTGGAGGTGGTGTTATTTGCCCGGTAAGTTTTGCAGGCACTGGCTACCCTTGTTGCCTCGCTATAGGTTCCAGGTGCATACCATACTCTCCTCATAGCATCTACCATGGTTTGTGTTCCACAAAGCCCTTTAGTGTGTAATCTTTGGCAAATTAATCTAAGGAGGTGGCATGGGCTATGGGTCTGCCATCTGGGACTCTCCAAAATCCTTCCTTAAAGACTGCTCCTGACTTTTGTTCCCATTGCTCAGCTTCTCCTTTATCTAAAAATTCTGTGTAGGGTAAATCAGGGTTTATTGTTAGGGCTGGTGCCAGAGGTTCTGTTGTTATCCATTTGGCCGTTTCATCTACATATTGGTTTCCTTTGGTCACTGTGGAGTCATTCTTCTGATAGGCTCTAGAGTGAATGACTGCCAAGGGTTTTGGTAGTTGAATGGCTTCTAATAATTGGGCTACTAATTTTGCGTGTACGATTTGTTAATCAGCTGGTGTAAAAACCCTCGTTGTTTCCACAAGGCTCCTGTTGCATGGCATACCCCAAAAGCATATTTAGAATCTGTATATATGTTGGTAGACTGGTCCCTCGCGGCTTCAGGGGCTTTCATTAATGCTATGAGTTCTGCCACTTGAGCGGTGTGGGAGGGAGGGGGGATGCCCAGACAATTTCGTGTAGAGGGACTACTGCAGCCCCAGCTACTCTCTTGCCTTCATGTATGTATGAAGAGCCATCAATAAAAAGTTTGAGGTCTGGGTTTTGCAGTGGGGAATCTCTCAGATTGGGTCACGGTAATTTGACATCGTGGACTAAGTGGAGGCAGTCATGAAGACTTTCTTTGGTCTGTTTGAATGGAAGTAATGGAGCTGGATTTAGGATGGTGCATCTTTCAAAGGTGATATTTCCTGTTGTAAATAATTCGGCCTTGTATCTAGCCAAGCGCTGCTGACTCTGTGATTTTAAAAAGAATGCAAAAACTTTGTGGGGGACTTTTAAAGTTAGAGGTTGCCCCAGCCACCAAATCTTTAATCTTTTCACTATTTCTACAGTGACCGCTACGGCTCTTAAGCATGGAACTGTCCCCTTAGCCACTGGGTCTAATGTTACTGAATAGTATGCTACTAGTTGATGTGTATGTCCAAATCGTTGTGACAGAATGCCTGAAGCAATGCCTGATTTTTCATGAATAAACAGGGTAAAAGGCTTTCTACAGTCAGGGAGACCAAGTGCCGGGGCAGAAGCTAAGGTTTGTTTTATTGCTTGAATTGTTTGATCTAGTACCTTTGACCATTTGATAGGGTCAGACATGTCTTTTCCTGTCAGTTGTATTAGCGGTCTGGCTAATTCCCCAAATGAGGGGATCCATGGGCGGCAGAAACCTAATACTCCCGATAGAGCTCTCACTTGTCATTTTGTTTTTGATGGCTTCATGCCTAAGATTGTCTGTACTTGGCTGCGTGCCTGTTTCCTAATTCCTGGTGCAATGATGTAGCCTAGATAAATTATTTCCTGTTTTAAATATTGTACTTTTGACAGGGAGGCTTTATGCCCCCTATCAGCCAAGGCTTTTAGTAGATGTAAGGTGTCCAGTTTACATACCAGCTCGGAGTTATCTGCCAGCAATAAATCAACATATTGAATTAAGTTGATTGGTATGGCAAAGAGATAGAGGAGAGATCTCCCTTTAGGATTTGAGAGAAGAGGGTAGGGGATTTGATATAGTCTTGTGGCAAATGAGCCCATGTATACTGTTGGTCTTCCCAGGCAAAAAGGTATTGGGATGCCTGGTCCACCAGGATGCTGAAGAAGGCTGAGCACAAGTCTATAAATACATAGCCAAAGCTGGAACTTCGGTTATTATAGTTGCAGGGTTAGGTACTATAGGGGCACATGGGATCCCATGGTTATTCACAAGTCTCAAGCATGCACAAATCTGAAAATGGAGTTCCTTTCATTATCTATGTTTGCTTTTTTAACTGAAAAAATTGGGGTGTTTCAGGGAGATGTACATTTCTTAAGGACATCCTGTTCCAGACAAGCCCTTATCAGTTTCCTTATAGGTTGAATTACCTCAGCTGGAATTTGTATTGGGGAACACACGGAGGTGGTCCATTCTTTACTTGAATCGTGACTGGGATTGCTTCTTTTAATAGTCCCACCTCTGTTGCATCCCATCCCCACAGGGAAGATGGCAAGTTTTTTAGATCTGCGTGAAGCCCTGTGCTTTTTGTGACCAGCATATGGGTACCTTTCCTGGGACATATACTGTAAGGCCCTCTTTTCCACATTTTATTGTAGCTGTTATTTTGCATAGCAGGTCCCTCCCCAAGAGGGAGACTGGAGACTGGGAACAGACTGGCAGAGTATATTCATGAACTGGAATAGAACATGGTAACAAGGTCAGCCAATGAACAAGCATAGCAATTAAGTCAGCCAATTAGGACTGTTTGGAAACTGAAACTAGAAGTAGCCTAGGCATGGCTCTATATTAAGCTCTGCAGCTCTGAAGCTATATTAAGCTCTGAGTCTGTTTATTGAAATGAAACTGCTTCTCTCCTCTGCTGTATATCTTGTTTGCCTGTTGAACTAAAGTGAAAGAAAAACTAGAGCTCTACTCTGAACTTGTAACATGTTTGAGTTTGCTCCATGTTGAAGAAATCTACAACTAGTATTGTCAAATTTACTTGTGCTTATAAAGAAGTTAAATGAAGCCTCAGCCATCTGTGTTTACTTTTTTGGCGCTGAATTTATGCTGCAATACTCTGATCACAAACCGTAAAAGAGTGTTTTAAAGAGAACGGTCCCAATTCTACTTTTATTTCATGAGTAGATTCTATAGGAATAATTTTCTTCCGACTCACATTATGTTGTTCCGAGCCCCTGGAATCACAGTGTCTTTATACGGGGGCTCTCTAATTAATGATGAGGTGGCTCCGGTGTCAACTAAACAGTCATATTTCCCCCCCTATAATCAGAGAAATGATGGGTTGCCCTTTGGGGCCATTCCATAGGGGAATTGTGAGCCCATTGAAGGTAGTTAGCTGTATGTTCAGTGTATTCACTTTCATTTTCTAGTCAGAAAAATTGTGCATCACTTCCCCTTCCTTGCTCCCATTGGGGTCTATCACTATCTCTGTGCTCATTGTAGTGGAATGGGTTGTTTTGCGGGAAAGGGGCTGTAGGCGGCTCATGATGTTGATTATATCTCTGCTTGACATGGTAATATGAATTATTGCTTGGCATTGAGCCTCTAGGCAAATCTTGAGGTCAGCTGCGAAATGGTCTGCTTACAGTATTGACCAATATGCCCTGTTCTTCCACATTTATAACAGTGTTGGCACCCATCTTGGGGCTATCCTTCCTTTTTACATTGCCAGCATCCCTGCCAGATACCAGTGGTCTGGCGTTGTATTTGTCCAGCAGGTTTTGCATGGCAGCAAAAACTTTTAGCTCTTCATGTCTATCTTTCTTTTCTTCCTCTTTTAATTTATCCCTTTAGTCATAGATGAAGTTTGTGATCCTGTGCAGCTCCACTATTTCCAAGGTAGACCAGTTAGACACGATACAGTGAAAATGTTCCTTGATGTCACTAGTAGACTGGTCTATAAAGGCTGAGGCTAACATTCTCAGATCTTTTTGGCAGTTTAGGTCTAGGTGGGTATATGTTATGGCTGCATCTGAGAGATGAACCCAAAAAGCATTCGGATTTTCTTTTTCCCTTTGGGTCGTCTTTTGAAATTCTATCCGGTACAGGTTTCCTCAATAGGGGAGCCATTATTTTTGCCTCAGTTTTCCCATCGAGGAGATGGGTTTCTCCTTTAGCTTGATCTTTCCCTACAGTTAGGTCTTTGGTTCTGGCTAGCTCAGCCCAGCAATACTAGTAGGGTATTGGCTGGGCTTAACTTGGGGTGTAAGTGCTTTTAAGATTTTAAAGTCAAAAGTACTGCTGTCAGGCCAAATTTGTCATCCCTTAGCAAAGCCCATTTTTTACATATCTTTTTCGCTTTTCTTTTATTCATACCAGCCAAGACTGGCATCTGCTTTTTGTCCCATGCCTCGAGCAAATTTCCTAAAGAGGTTTCTACCACCCTCGAGCTGCAATTTCCCATGTTTTCCCCTTCCAATGTGGGGTTTGACACTTTGGCTCAGCTGGACTACATGTCAGTTTTCAGAAAAAAGTCTGGAGAGGACTCCGGTTCCCTTATGGAATATGTGCACCTCTTTTATTAGGGAAAATCCACCACTGGTTTTCAAACTCCTCTAAAAAATGGAAATCTGGGAGGATCTGCTGCCCCCCAATGCACGACGGGTCCCTCCTACAACTTCACAACTTCACAATTACTATCTAGATTCTAACTAACTAAATTCACAATTATCTAAAAATCCTGGGTTTTGCTTTGGGGTACACTGCAGTTCCCTTAGTTTTTTTCTTTTATTAACCACTTTTCACTTCACAGTCCACTGCTTTTTCTTGCGTTCCTCAGAAGATCTCACACTCTATGACCCCCACCCCTTGCTTTCCCAATCACGGCTCTTTCAAACTAGCAGCAGGTTGGGAGGTGAGATCCATCTATTGTTCATAGGCAAAACGCACAGACACACACCTTTTCCACTCTCACTTCCACTCCCCACAAATTCTAGGGTTTTAAATTTAAAGTGGCACTAACCTGCTTTCAAGCAGCTGTTGAGTGCAAGGCTCAAAGACTCCCTTTATTACTCAATGCCTCCAAGAATGTTTTCCCAGACAAAGAAGGTTGGGCTTTGATCTCTGGTTGGGTTTTGATCTCCGGGCCCCATCTGGTGGCTGGATCAGCCGGGAGTCCCTTCATTGTTGCCAATTATTGAAAGGTAAAGCCTTTTCCGTTTTGCGGATTCAAATCTCCCGGCTGGGAGGATTTGCGGCGGAAGGATTTAAAGCTAGCTGCGTGAAAGCCGGAATTAATTTATTGGTCACTGGAAGGCAAGCGGCAACAAAGACAGCGTTCCTGGGGCTAGCGACTTCAAAACTGTAAGTAAAACTCTTTTTATACCCTTTAAAATCGTCTGATTTTATGTGCATGATTGTTTTTTATGGTGTTAAATCCTGTGTTTTGTGATGGGGTCCTTCCGTCCTGGGTTGCAATTTCGGCGGGGCAGAAGGCAAGTGAATGCTAGTGTGTTTGAGTGAATAATTGTTTTATAATCCAATCTTTGCCCTTTGTTCTTTGTCATTAATCTGTTTGTGCCATTTTGCAACATTCTGTGCTTTCTGTTTGTGTTTAGCTGAGTTAATCTTTTGTGTTTGTTGTTTGTTGTTCTTGCAATGTCAGGCTTTTTTTCTTTCCTTGCTATCGTGGTTTTTTTTTTAAGTCCTGCTTTTCAATGTTTATTGTACTTCATAATGGATCTGGTCCCCCCTTTTTTTTTTTCTTCTTTCTTATGTGCCTAAAGTCCCTTTTCACTTTAGCTTTTTTCTTTTTGGATATTTGTTCTATAGTTTCCTATTCTGATATGCTTAGAGCTCTTTTATTTCTTCAGCTTGGGGTATTTGTAGGATAAAGTTTGTGTTTAGCTAAGTTTGGTTTTGGTTTCTGATCTAGTTTTTCCTAAGGCAACACTGTCTCAGAGCAGTTCCCTTCCTACATGCATGTGTGACACGTACCATAGAGTAATGCCATTTGGGAAAGGATTAAACATTCACCCATCTTCATGCTTTCTCTCCACTAATACAAAGAACAAGAAGACAAGTCAAGAATAACAGAGTTCCTATTCTTTTTCAGATAATTTTCAGATTGGATGCCTCTACATACAGCCTTTCCACATTGTTTCCTTTGACACTATCTCTTTTTTTGCTTCTTTTCCATATTGAAGAATCATTTTTCTAATTCTGTACTAACAAAAAAAAGTCTGTTCTTTCATACCTATGTTCCTCTCCATGTCCATGGAAATGATGTATCAAGGAAGGACTCTTGTTTATAGAAACAAACTAACAATGATCCTTATTACAATCTTTATTTTTTAGAAAAGGAAGGAAAGGGGAAGTAGTACTATAAATAGGGGGTAGGAAAGTATGCTTTACCCAGCCTGGGCAGAAAGGGAAAGGGTGGAAATGGCAAGAGTTGAATGGAGCAAATGTTAAATATTTGGGAATATACTTAACAGCAAAATGTGCAAAGATAAAAGAAGACCATTATATAAAATCACTTGAGCAAATAAAATTAGATTTCAAAAAATGGCAAAATCTACATTTATCAATGTTAGGAAGGATTGCCACAATAAAAATGAATATCCTATCAAAACTGCTTTTCCTGTTCCAAACAGTACTCATAAAAATTGAAAAAGAATTCTTTGGTGATTTGAACAAATTGACACTGAAATTTATTTGGCAAGGAAAAAAAGCGAGAATAAAATTGAAACTGCTACAAGAATCTTTAAAAAATGGACAGTTTGGATTACCAGACTGGTCTTTATATTACCAAGCTTGTGTGATAACGTTGTTAAAAGAATGAATAACCCTTAGACACAAGAGACTGTTTATATTTAGAAGGATACGATTTACAATTAGGATGGCACACCTTTCTGTGGTGTGAGAAGAATAAAATCCACAGATACTTTCAAAACCACTATATAAGAAACTCACTAATATCAATAAGGAAACAATAAAATCTAAATATACTTGAAAATTCTAGAATGGTTTCAATGATGGAAGCCTTTACATACCCAAAATCTGGTGAAATTTGAAAAAAATGTGACATACGAATACATTTTGGACACTGAAGGAAAATTAAAATCAAAGCAAGAGCTTGAAGAACAGGATATTATATTATCATGGTGGCCTCAATTGCAAATACAATCTAGATATGATATAGGTATGACTTTTATAAAGTACAAACACCTTTTGATAAAAAATACTGTTGAACTCTGATGAAAAATTAATTAAGAAGGTATATAACTTTTTGCTAAATTTAAAGGAGGATGAACAAATAAAAGACACAATGGTACAATGGGAAAAAAATTTTTTGCCTATAACATAGAATTAGAGAAATAGCAAAATTTATGGGAAAGAGATAAAGATTAACAATGGCTACTTCTAATAAAGAAATTTTATATAAAATGTTTTATAGATTTACCAGCTCCTAGGTTAGCTAAAATGTTTAAAAATATGTCTAGCAATTGTTGGAAATATATTCAAAAGATGGGCACATTTTATCATATGTGGTGGACTTGTGCTAAAACAAAAAAATTGGCAAAAATACCCAGATGGCCAGAAAAGATAATAGGGAAACATGTAGATTTTAAACCTGAACTGTTTTTATTATGGATGATATCAGAAAAAAATTGACATGAAAAGTATGTATTTAGTATTACATGTCTTAACAATAGCAAGGATGATCTTTGCACAATATTGGAAAGATGAAGAAACACCACAAGATGAAGGGATAATTAAGAAAATACTAGACTGTCCAGAAATGGATAGACTTATATTGAAAATCCATCAGAAAAAAAGACACAGAATATTATCAAACATGGAATTTATTTTACCAGTGGTTGGAAAAAAAGGGTGGAGAGCAAGAATGGAATCTGTATTGTTCCAATTTAAATTAAATACCCAGACAACAAGATGTTTATCAAGCACTAAGAAATGTAATTAATAGAAAATTAATACATTTTTTTAAAGAATAACAGAGTTGGAAGGGAGGTCTCCTACTCCAACCCCCTGCCCAGGCAGGAAACCTTATGCCATTTCAGATAAACGGTTATCCAATCTCCTCCTAAAAACTTCCAGTGTTGGAGCCTTCACAATTTCTAAAGGCAAGATTAATTATTCTGTCAGAAAAATTTTTCTTAGTTCTTGGTTGCTTCTCTCCTTGATGAATTTCCATCCATTGCTTCTTGTCCTGCCTTCAGGTGCTTTGGAGAATAGGTTGACTCCCTCTTCTTTGTGGCAGCTCCTAAGATATTGGATCACTGCTACCATGTCATCCCTAGTCTTTCTTTTCATTAAATTAGACATACCCAATTCCAGCCACCTTTCGTGATATGTTTTAGCTTCCAGTCCCCTAATTATCTTCATTGCACTTCTCACTCTATGATGCCACTCAAAATTAGTGTCTATTTTATAGAAGGAAGAGCTATTGGGAGTGCATATAGATATACCAACTCTAAAGACTATGATCTATTTGGCTTTGAAATCCATATAAATCTCTGGTGTGGTTTCTATTTATTCTTCAACCATGGGTTGCATACAGTGGTGGGATTCAAAATTTTTTACTACTAGTTCTGTGGGCATGGCTTGGTGGGCGTGGCAGGGGAAGGATACTGTAATATCTCCAGTCAGAGGTGATATTTGCCGGTTTTCTGAACTACTCAAAATTTTCACTACCGGTTCTCCAGAACTGAATCAGAACCTGCTGAATACCACCTCTGTTGCACACCACTCCTTAACAGCCCCCTCTCCCATCAGGAATTGCAATGAATGTTGTTTAGAAAACAGATTTACTATTTATAGCAACCTTATAAGAACCTATAAAAGCTTAAGATAGAAAGCCTAATAATATGGTTACCTTCGTAGCTAATATTTTATGCAAATGGATGTGCTCACTGCCAAGTATAATAATCATTAAATTCAAATCTGTAATCTAGCAGAGAAATAGGCAAATGAAGAAAAAGGAATTCAGGGAAAAATATAACAGTATGAAATATAGCACAACTGCATTTCATACAAGCAGCAGTTTCTAAAATTAGATTATGCAAATTTGGTTAACCCTAGGGCTGGAATTAATGTGAGCAAAATTTGAATACAGCCTGTGATAATCTAGAAATACAATGACTGGAACAATGAGATATTTTATGTTTCTATTATATAATGCATTACTTTTGTTTTTTCCAGATTGTACATAAGTCATCATTTTATTTATTTTTAACATGAAAATGCTGTTCCTCCTTCTCATTCATGTCCTGTACTCTACAGCAAAGGAAATTTACAGGAAGTCATCCCTGTGAATATGTACAATTTTCATCTTCATAAATGTTTGATGTGATATAGCATCATGAGAAATGGAGGAAGTAGTTATTGAAGGTAGGATGAAATGCTTATTGTTGCTGTAAAAATGTCTTTTATAGTATGTACATTCCAAAGACTAAATGTCCTAACATTGTGGTAGATAATAAATACTATAGACTAGGGCATGTCTCACATCTTCAATTTCTACATGTATACTGTAATAGTTAAAATGTGCTGCAATATCAAAAAACAATATGATCCAAATAAAAAGCTTAAATAAACAAATACATTTCCTCTATACAACTAGTTCTGAATGACAGGAATGTAGGTATGAATTAAAAATTAATTCCAAGGCACTATTCTGGGGAGTTTACATCCTAAATGTTATTTTGCAACTGTTGAGATTGTAAACTATCTGTTCTTTACTCATAATTTAGTTTCCAAACCTTTTGCACATAAATGTCATGCACAAAAACCTAATTAACTTTCCTGGATTTGAAACATTCTAGTCGATTTGTATTAACATATCTGCAATTTCACAATTCAAATTCTGTTTATGCTATAGGTTTTTTTTAACATCTTAATAATGGTCCTCTATAGCTAGGGTTATATCTGGTGTTTAAAGTGTTAAGAAAATAAAAACCTAAAACTAGTGCAATTCTGTATCACATTATTTTTCTCACAAAAACCAAGTGCTTGATAATTTATTTATTTTTTGTTTTAAGAAATGTATAGATTGTATGTCTCTATATTTTATCTATTTTTAAAGGATGCTAACTTTATTTTATCTACATCTGGCCCCAAGATTCTCTGAGCCACTTAAAAATGTTTAAAATCAGGCCAACAATGGCTGACTTTCATTGATCTCTAAACAGTATACCACACTACATGAGCAATTAAAAGTGACAACATCACTGTTGATAGTAGAAATGTAACACAGGCTTTAATCTTTGGCCTACAGCAAGAGGTCTTTTGTCTGTTTCAATTTGCTTTTACATGGCAGCAGCATATATTATCAACATGATTACCTAGGCTGACCTTGAAAAATGCTGAGTAGGACCAGCTCCAGTTAACTCTTCGATACAATTGGAGGTGGCCAGAAAATCCCACAGGGTAATCAAAGAAACCGCCTAGAACAGGGATCGCCAACCTTTTGGACCACCAAACTCATAATTTTAGATCCCAGGGACCACTAAGCGGTTCTGTGGGCGTGGCCTAATTTGTGGGTGTGGCTTGGTGGTCATGTGACTGGCTGGGCATGGCTTGTATGTAAATATTATAAATATTTATATAAATATTGATTTTTTTATTAAGAAAGAGCAACTTTTATCCAAAATCAGGCAAAGCAGGCAGGCAGATTGAGTTGCTCACAGAATCACAGATTCATTCAGAAATCTATCTATCTGCCATTGGCTAGCTCAGTCTGTTCACATAAAATTTGCTTGCAAGCAAACTCAAAATTAACTCACACCACACCATGCATGTAAATATTGAATTTTTTTATTAAAAAGACCAACTTTTACCCAAAATCAGGCAAGGCAGGCAGATTGAGTTGCTCACAGAATCATTCAGTGATCTATCTATCTGCCATCGGCTAGCTCAGCTCTCAAATTTGCTTGCGGTGAGCCTGCACTGAATTTGCTTGCAAGCAAACCTTCAGTCCTAAGGGAGGTTTGACTGTGCTGAGCCGAAGATCCAACCATTTCCTGCTTCCTGGCTAATCTAAATCTCCTAGCACAGCAGAATAGATGATGGTCGGAAAAAGAAAAAATAGCAATTTAGCAGGCAAGTTTACCGGGTAAGGAGTGAGTGGGTGGGGAGGGTTCCCGTGGGCCATGTGGGCCGCGCAGCCTTGTGTTTCTGCGCAGCCTGGATGAATTGCTTTGGGGAGGTGCTCTGGGGTGAAATTTCTCTGTGGCCCATCAAAGTTTTCTCACAGCCCACCAGTGGGCTGCAGCCCACCTGTTGGCGACCACTGGCCTAGAACAGGGGTCGCCAACCTTTTGGATCTCAAGGACCACCAAACTCATAATTTTAAATCCCGCAGACCACTATTATGAATCCAGCATGCCACTTGCTGAAGCACCTGGACTCCCATTGATGGGATGGGGGTGCTTCAAACACTTAGCTTGACTGCCTGTTTCTGCAACCTTAAATACTAAAAGAGTCATTTGGACCTGTTTCCCACAAAAAACAAAACACTGGGATCTTTCTTTGTCTCTCTCCTCTCTCTCTCTTTCCCTCCCCTCCTTTTTTTCCCTTTCTCTCAATTTTTCTTTCTCTTTCTCTCTTTCCCTCCCTCCCCTAACCCTAACCTCACCTCCCCACCAGCCATCTGGTCTTCAGTACATGGCTCGTTGGCCTCTGGACATCAGATTCCCACCACCCAGCTCCAGTTCAGAGGTTCCTTTCCCCCTCCCCCACCCCTCACAGACCAGGGAACACCCAGGAAGGGCTCCGATGCCGTGATCTCCCATCCTTTACCCCCCCATCATGCATCAGTCCATCCGCTGCCAGTATCAACCCTGTTGCAGACACAGGTGCGCTGTGCCCCACCAAAATTTTCTCACAGCCCATCAGTGGGCCCGAGCCCACTGGTTGGTGACCACTGGCCTAGAACATGACTCTGGTAAACCACATCAGTACTGTTAGTAAGAAAACATCACAAGGAGTCAAGCATGAATAGAAAAAGGTTTAATTACCACCGATATCTGATTTGATATATCACACTTTCTGATCATTCTCGATGATTTTGAATACACAAATAAGCACTCCCTTTTATCTAAAACTTTTACTGTTAAAATGCTTTGATTATGTCATAAGATATAAATAATGAATGTCCTACGCTCTTCTTCATGAGAAACAAAGCAAGAGATAGGCTTGGGGAATGAGTCGACTTGAAGGTAGGTGTAGGTGGCCACTCTTCATTTGGGAAGTGTGTCATAAAGAAGGAGAAACAATATTGAATGAAAAATAAAAAGGACAAGAGACGGGCTGCAGAAAAGCAAGAAAAGCTATAAAAAGGCACTGTCTTTGGAATAGGCTGCCAGTTCTGCTTCCTTAGCAGTTTTTAAAGAGTGATTGATAAAATATCGGTGATTGATATCCTTAAATCCTATTGAATCCTATTGTCCAGAATTTGCCTAAGCCAGAAATCTCAGTCACCCCATTCTTCTATTAGGCTAATCCTAACAGAAAAAAAGAAAAAAATAAAGTAATAACTACCATATTTCTCATAAAATAAGGCCGGGTCTTTTTTTTTTTTTTTTGAGCCTCGAAAAAACGGCTAGGATGTCTTTTCAGATTTCCTCTTAATTTCCTCTCCCACACGCATCCCAACCTAGAGCGCCCCATGCGCACTCACCTCTCCACAAGGCTACTTCTGTCGACCGATGGAAGCTCCCCGAAGGCAGAGTCACCAGCCGCTTCTATCAGCTGGTAGAAGTGGCATCGTGAGAGGTGAGTGCGCATGGGCGCTCTAGGTGGGGTTGTGTGCGGGGAGGAAATCTATCGGCTGATAGAAACGGATTCGTGGTGAGGGGAGTGCGTGTGGGTGCTCACCACGAGGGGCTCGTGGTGAGGCGCCCTTGCGGCGAGTGCCCACATGCACTCCCCCGCCACAAAGCCATTCTATTGGCCGATGGAAGCTCCCCAAAGGCAGAGTCACCAGCCGCTTCAGGGCAAGGTGTTGCTGCCCGCGTAGGGGTCCTGACAAGAGCGCCCCACGTGCACTCCTCCGGCTGATAGAAGTGGCTGGTGACTCTGCCTTCGGGGAGCTTTCATCAGCCGATAGAAACAGCTGGTGACTCTGCCTTTGGGGAGCTTCCATCGGCCGATAGAAACGGCTTCGTGGCGAGGGGAGTGTGCATGGGGCGCTCCTGTCAGAAGCGCTCAGTGAGCAGCCACGCCTCGCCCTGAAGCAGCTGATGACTCTGCCTTTGGGGAGCTTCCATCGGCCAATAGAAATGGCTTCGTGGTGAGGGAGTGCGCATGGGTGCTCGCCCCAAGGCCGCTTCTACCGGCCGATAGAAGTGGCTGGTGACTCTGCCTTGGCGGAACTTCTATCGGCCGATGTTCTATCGGTAGTAGATTGGAGTATTCTAGCCTAGGCTACTTGCAGGGTGCTCCTAAAGGTAAGTTTTCTCCCTCCCCTTCCCCCCCATTTCTCTTCACCTCATGTAGTTTTAATGAACAATGTGAGAAATGGCAGGGAAACGCATGGATTAAATAGGCCTAAATTTTGGGGGCAGGGCTTAATTTCACCTCATGCCTATAAATCATGCTGGGCCTTCCTACTGGTGGAGGCCGTATTGTTGGAGAAACACGGTAGCAGTCAGCATGTGTTTGTTAAGAACAGATCATGCCAAACCAATCTTATTTCATTCTTCAACACAGTGACTAAATTAGTAGACCAGCAAAATACTGTGGACATAATATATTTAGATTTCAGCAAGGCATTCGACAAAGTAGACCACAACCTACTTCTTAGTAAGATAGAAAAAAGTGGAATAGATAGCACCACCACAAGATGGACTCACAACTGGCTGGCAAACTGTACTCAACGAGTAGTCCTCTAAGTCTACATGGAGGGAAGTAAGCAGTGGGGTGCCACAAGATTCTGTCTTAGGCCCAGTACTCTTCAATTAACAACTTAGATGAGGGAATAGAAGGGGAATTTGCCAAATTTGCAGATGATACTAAGCTGGCAGGAATAGCTAACACCCAAGAAGATAGGCTCAAGATCCAGATGGATCTTGACAGACTAGAACACTGGGCTGTATCTAACAAAATGAAATTCAATGTAGAGAAAAGTAAAGTCCTATACTTAGGCAAGAAAAACCAAAAGCACACATATAGACTGGGTGAAACCAGGCTCAATAGCAGTAACTGTGAGAGGGATCTTGGAGTCTTAGTGGACAACCAGCTAAATATGATCCAGCAGTGTGCAGCAGCTGCCAAAAAAGCTAATGCAATCCTAAATTGTATTAACAGAGGGATACAATCAAGATCAAGGGACGTACTAATACCACTCTATAAAGCCTTAGTAAGACCACACCTAGGGTACTGGATCTAGTTTTGTTCACCAAAGATGTTGAGACTTTAAAAAGAGTACAGAGAAGAGCAACCAGGATGATTAGGGGACTAGAGACTAAAACATATGAAGAACGGTTATAGTAACTAGACTTGGCTAGTTTAATAAAGAGAAGTACCGGGGAGACATGATAGCAGTCTTCCAATATTTGAGGGGCTGCCACAGAGAGGAAGGGGTCAAGCTATTTTCTAAAGTGCCTGTAGGCCAGACAAGGAATAATGGATGGAAACTGAACAAGGAGAGATTTAACCTGGAAATAAGGAGAAACTTTCTGACAGAACAATCAACCAATGTAACAGCTTGCCCTCGGAAGTTGTGGGAGCGCCATCACTTGAGACTTTCAAAAAGAGATTGGACTGCCATTTGCTTGGGCAGGGAGTTGGACTAGATGACCTACAAGGTCCCTTCCAACTCTGATTATCTGTTTAATCTTTTTAAATCAAGAGGAATGTGTTATCCTAAATCTGTGATGGCGAACCTTTTCGGCACTGAGTGCCCAAAGCAGAATGCATGTGCATGCCTGTGCATGTACACATGCTGGAGCACTGGAAAACTAGAAAACCAGCACTGGAAAGCACTGAAGACCAGCTAGCCAGTGTGCGCATGCCTGTTTTTTGGCCATTTTTGGGGGGCCATTTTTGTCCATTTTCAGGCATTTTGGGGGGCGGTTCTGGCCATTTTTCAGGCCAAAATGGGCCAGAAAACAGCTCAAAAGATGGCCCAAAAGACGGCCTAAAAACACCTTGAAAACACCCTGAAAATGGGCCAAAAACCAGCCTGTTTTTTGGCCATTTTTCAGATCATTTTCAGGCCATTTTCTGGCCACTTTTCCAGCCAAAAATGGCCTGAAAATGGCCCAAAAGATGATCTAAAAATGGCCCAAAAGATGACCTAAAATGGCCCAAAATATGGTCTAAAAACGCCCCCCAAAACACCCAGAAAATGGCCTGAAAATGGCCCAAAAACTGCCTAAAAACGCCCCCCAAAACATCCGGAAAATGGCCTGAAAATGGCCCAAAAGATGGCCTAAAAATCCCAACAAAATGCCCGGCAAATGCCCTGAAAAATGGCCCAGAAAACAGCCTGTTTTTGGAGACCAGCTGGCCAGTGCACATATACATGCCAGAAACCTGGAGTAGCTGGTGATGACGTGTGCCCACTGAGGATTCTGAGTACCACCTCTGGTCCTAAATAATTAACTGCAACTTGCAACAGGAAGTGTCTTTTTTTATTCCTGTTTATTCCTGTTCTTCATGTTTCTTTTACTTTGAAAAAAAAATGCCTCTCTTAAAGAATGGAATAGGCGGTGGCTACAGACCAGTTCCATTCCCAATTAGATCAACAGTAAGCCTGCTGGTTGTGTGTTCTCCCAAGAAATGAAGGACAGCTGTGAGAGCTCTAGGAGGACCTTTTGTATGGGGGAAGAAAATTAATGGTGTGGGGGCAAAGAAATACAATTCTGGGAGAGAGTCAATACTGACAGAAAATCACTTATGAATTTTATTACTATGTTAAGGGAGGAAGCTGAAATTAGGAAGATCACTTCTATTCTGCATTATATTAAGAAATTATCTGAATACAAAATATCTTATTCCTTACTTATGCCTCTGAAGTAGATTTTGCTAAAACAGGAGAATAGATAAGGAAAAATGTTGTGTACTTTGTTGATTTATGCCAAATTCCTCTTTTATGAAAGCTAAAAAGGGGAAAAATTATGTGCATGTTTCTTAGATCAGATTTTCATCAGACATTCTTGGTATAATTTTTGGAGTGCCCATCAATTAATTTACCTGTGAATATATTCAGTTCTGAATTGTTGGGTTATTCTCACTTGCCAATTGATATATTTGTTATATCCCAAATATTTGTTTATAGAGGATGACCCTAATGTCATATGTGTAAGATAATTTTGGTCTTTATTATGTATACTACATGAAAAAATGAAGTGCAAAAGTGACGTGAAAATATACTATCCACATCTAACACTGCTCATTTTCATAATGACTGTAGTTTTGGGAACCAAGAACAAAAAGTCCCAAAGAAATACATTTTATCTCATTTTGTAATAGTTTTGTAATGCAGATAGATGGGGAGATTCAGCCTATGCTTTTGACAATGTTGAAACTTCATGTGTATGTTTGAAGTATATATGAAAATCTGGGTTATATGAAAATCTGGTAGCAATAGGGCAAATGGTATTCTGTAATTATGGACCAGAATATAAAGAGAGGGTTTATACTGTGTAGAAACTCATCTCTTCAGCCTTTCTTTCCAGAATCTGTTTTAACCAAAATCACTATTCAACTCAAAATTTAAAAACATTATGATAATTTAATATGTAAGGTCCTGCCTCTACTCCCCAATCAGGAAAGTATGGACTCTTGAGACAGTAGCATTTCAAAATGAATCTTTTATTGAAAGGGAGTGATTGCAAGACAAAAGCAAAGCAGAGTCTTGAGTTCCCCTCAGGCAATTCTGTTAGGATAAAGTGGTTAGAGACTCCACCCTTCAATCTGATGTTGAATGAGCCAATACACGGGTGCAAAGATGTTGTGGAAACAGTGAGATGTTGTTGGAAACAGAGAAAGAGATAAGGAGTCCTTCCCATCTGCTGCTTCTGTGAGGCTTCTGAACTGAGAGAAAACAGATGGCCCTTCCCCCTTGTACATTCCCCAAAGTATAGATGACAGGGTAAAAGTTATAAACTAGAGAAATTACAGGATACATAGGAAACGGGATGAGAGCAATAAATGAAGAATCCGGGGTTCTCTCCCGACATGAATGGCAGTATCATGATAGGGATCTGACAGGATATAAAGACATTGCAGAAATTCATCTTTTCAGCCTTTTTTTCCAGAATCTGTTTTAAACAAAATCACTATTCAACTGAACTTTAAAAAACATTATAAGCTAATATTTTGTCGACTGATCTTTGATATAGACAAACAAAACACAACATATTTTCACATTCTTTGCTAAATCTTTCTCTTTCTCCCCTCTCCATTTTCCTCTCTCTCCATTTTCCTCTCTCTCATATTGTTCAGTGAAATTTTGAAAAATAAGGCCATTATTCCACTTAGCTTGCTTTAGGGGAAGGGAACTTCAGTTAGTAAAGCTACTGAAGCTAGTTCAGTTACTGGAAAATGCAAAATATTTATTCCAAACATAGGGCACCCATCCTCTAATAAGGATGCACTTCTGCAAAAACATATGAGAAATGAATAGCATCCTCCATAGCTGCCTGTAGGAAAATATGGAACTGAAAGGATTTTTCTTTGTTGAAACATTAATGGAAAACTTTACATTCATATGCAATGAATGTATATCTAGTGGTAAATCATTATTTTATCTTTTTTTAAACTAACCCGCATTTGACTGTGTATACATATTGCACTGAGCTTCATGGTGCTACTCATACAGTATATGTCTAAACAAAATCATACCAAATGGTATGATGGGTAAAAATATGAATTCCACTTATATCCTTCATACATCAGAAGCAAGTTAACACATAAAATACCGTAAACCAAGAGATCTAAGTACTGATATTAATTTTAAAGTCCCAGATTTTGTTGGGTACAAAATTCTGATCAGAACCATTTATTTGTTTACCAAGTCCCCATATTCTGAGATTAGAAGACGTATTCTAAAGAAGAAAAAGATATGAGTGTCACTTGCCTCTGTTACTCACAAATTTCAAAGCTCTTACATATGGACCATATGTTGGTAGGCTTTATGGTTTGGGAGATTTTGTGATGATGCGGGAGTGGTATTTGATAGATATATATCTATATATCTATATAGATATATAGATATTTGTTTTCTTAAGTTTTCACGGTACTTACATGTATGGTATTCAGCTTTGTTCGAAAATACCCAACAAAGCTGAATACCATACATGTAAGTACCGCAAAACTTAAGAAAACAAATATCAGACCTCTACGGGAGGAAATAAACAGCCAGACCAAAACCTATGAGAAGCTGGAAGTAAAAGAGCAGGAATACTATGTGACCTCAAATTCTCACGCAGCTGCAGGAGACAACAATGCAACACCAACCTGCCTCAAATTAACATTTCATCACAGCACAGCAGCTACTAAACGTATCCTGAAAAGAACTGAAATGGCTCTACTCAGGAACTAGCTCCACAGAAAGAGATTCCAATTGGATCAGTTAAACAAAGATTTGCTAGCACTACACCTGGAATTGAGCAGCAAAATCCACCCTCTGCTTTGGGACAGGATAAAACAACTTACAACTTGGAGAGCTGAAACTGAAACCACTTACAAAAATGACAAACTCTTGAAGAAACTAAAGAAATTAGAACATGACAAGAAAGCCCCCAACAACTCACAACAACACCTGAAACAATTAGTATATAACGTTTCCAACAGAGAACTCACCAAAACAGAAACAGATGTCCTAACCAAAGGATTCAATTATGCTATAGCACCCAAAAAAATCCCCACAGAATCCATCATATGTGCAGTAGAATCCAGCCTAACTAAATTAAATACAGATGAAGCTGATAGAATAACACACCAAGTTACTAACATCCTATGCACAAGCAAACCACCCAAAAGCAACTTGCACAAAGAAGAACTAAAAGCCCTGCAAGCCCTAAAAAAGGATAGCAGCATAATCATACTTCCAAGCAGACAAAGGGAATGCCACAGTAGTAATGGATAGAAAAGACTATGAAACAAAATTGACAGACCTACTCCAAGACTCCACATACAAACCCATAAACATGGACCCAACCACATATCTGGAAAAAATAACCAAGAAGAAAATTATAACCAGCCACATGAGCAAAGAGATCCAACAGACGATCATCCCAAGAGAAAAATCTTCCAGATGCCCCAAACTATACGGCCTCCCAAAAATACACAAAGAAGGCATACCTCTCAGACCCATAGTCAGCTTCAGAGGAGCACCACTACAAAACCTAGCTAAACACTTAGCAAAACAGCTACAGCCCCATGCTGAAACAGCAGCTTCACATGTACAAAACTCATACCACTTCTTGGAAATGATCAAAGATCTACATGTCGAACAAGAAGATCTGCTTGTAAGTTTCGACGTGGTTTCACTATTCACTCAAGTCGTGATAAAAGAAACTCTTGATATCATCAAAAATAAATACCAACCAGCTAAACACCTCATGGAACTAGCAGAACACTGCTTAACCAACACATATTTCATATACAAAGGACAAAGATACAAGCAAATTGAAGGAGCCCCTATGGGATCACCACTGCCACCCGTCATTGCAAACCTGTTCATGGAAGAATTCGAATCCAGAGCCCTGGCTAATGCCACCCACAAACCCAAACTATGGTTAAGATACATCGATGACATATTTGTAATTTGGCCCCATGGAAAAGAAAACCTAAACAACTTCCTAACACACATAAACAGCACACAACCCAAAATCAAGTTCACCATGGAAACGGAAACAAACAACTACCATTCTTAGATGTACTAATCTACAAAAAAACAGATGGCACACTAGGACACACCATATACCAGAAGAAAACACACACCAACCGCTACCTCAACGCCCAATCCCACCAGCACAGATAAACTCCATGGCCAAAACACTAATCGCCAGAACCAAACGCCTGGCAGACAAGACACACATAAAGACTGAACTATGCACCCTGACTAAATACTGACAGCCAGCGGCTTCCACAAAAGCAAAATCACCGGCTTGATCCACAAAAACACACAGAGACATAATGGAGACCTAGAAGATGAACAGACCTATGGAACAGCTGTCCTGCCCTACATAAGAGGTACTACAGATAAAATCAGTAAGATACTACACAGACATCACATCAAGACTGCCTTCAAAACAGACAGAAAAATAGCAGCCATCCTTAGAAACCCCAAAGATAAAATTGACCTGGAAAACCAAGGCATATACGAAGTCCCCTGTGCATTATGCCCGGCCACATACATTGGACAGACCAATAGAAGAATAAGTACCCACCTAGATGAACACAAAAATGCAGTAAAAAAGCTGGAACACACTTCCTCACTAGTCCAACACATGAAAGCCATAGGTCATAGCATCGACTTCAATGGCACCAAAACCCTAGCCACCATAGAAAACCCCAGCCACAGAATTATCAGAGAAGCCATAGAGATTGAAAAAGACCTGAAAGCATGAATAGAAGAGATGATTCCACCAGACTGTCAATTATCTGGAAGCCTGCACTCACAAACAAAAAAATCTCCACACCACAAGCCAGGCAAACACCTGGGCACAAACAGATCCCCCCTGATATCTCCAGCTCAAACACACCCCAACCAGGCACCCAGATGAAACCTAGCTTCCTAACAAATGATAGCCGTCCATTTACTCGGAGCCAAGCTGCACTAAAGGCCTCCAATACAGGAACACAACTTTGACAGCCAATCAAGACAAAAAAAGCCACAAAACAGACAGAAGATATTAGAAACACCAATCAAGCAGAACACAGCAAACTCCAAGACCAATAAACACAGACCAAGACTCCCAACCAATCAGGATGAAGAAAAAACCATTCTGGCACAGCAGTAAGCTAGCCCCAAATTTAAAACTGAAACCACTGTAAAAGTCTGACTCACAGACGAACACAATACAGAAGCTTGATGATGACAGATGAGATTCTGCCGAAACGTTGCTACAACTTTAAAAGCACAACTATAATGACGTGGGAAAATACCCGAACAAAGCTGAATACCATATATATACATATATATATATATATGCAGACACTCCCAAGAGATTGTACCCTTTGATGTAAATAAGCCTATCAGAAGTAAAATAATTGATGGTGCCTTAGAACTAGAATGTACAATATAGCAATAGAAGACACCCATGTGCCCACTGGGCTTCTTGCAGCAATTCTTTAAAATAATACTGGAAATGGGAAAAACACTTTGTAAAGGCAAATTCTGAGATCCATCCCTGGTTTTAGAAAATAAACAGGCTATCTGGCCTAGTCTTTACACATTCCCACCAGTCTAATAGTAGTGATGGGGAAAGAGATAGAAGTCTCACTAGTTAATTTTCTGGTAATCAGGTGTTTTGCAAATGGCAATACATCCCATAAGGGAATGTTGGTGAGAAACTCAAATTACTATCTACTCTTATGTATTCTGCTCAATGGGGCTTATTCCCAGATAAGTAGACATAAATGAGGTTAGATTGCCCCCAACTTTGTTGGCCTTCAGAAAGTTCTTGAAGATATCAGGCTTGGACATCTCCTGCAAAATGGATATATTGCCTGTACAATGTTACAGGTTACTTTCTCACACTTTCTAATTGTTTTAATTTATTCCAGTGTATCTTTGCTATTTTAACTTGTGAGCCAATCTGAGTCACCTAAGTGAGATGACCAGCTATATATAAATTGAAATAAATACCGCTGCCTCATTCTGCCATAAATTTGGTGGAGTGCATTCCTTTTTAGTAGCTCAATATAAATAAACTTAGCTGTTTCCAATATAATCAATAGTACTTAGCTTAACCGCATGTTCTCAGAAAAGAAAAGGGTAAACCTGCTTCTCATTAGAAAACAAATATAAAAATAAAACCCAGATGTATCAGATCTGGGTTGCAATATCAGGATGATCATTAGACAACAGCAGAGTCGTACATTCTTTGTATTATTCCAAACCAATTGAATCCTATGAAAAGCACTCATACTGAATGCATCCAACAGGAATCCCATCACTGGTCACTTGAATGTCTGCCCAATATTTGTTTTGATGAAGAAAATTTTGGCAGCATAGAGATGTAACCAGAAAGTGTATAAATGATTCAACAATATACCACCTTTAAAAAAAACACCTCAAATTAAGCACTGCAGAAAACTGCACTAATCACATTCCACGCGTTTCCTCCAATTTAGCACCTCCCCCCAACAATGCTGACTTTTCAGCTGGTCCTGACCGACAACATCCATGCCCCTGAAAACAATGCGTCGTCTTCGAAGGTCCCAAGAACCATTGGCAGCCGCGTCTGCCATACTCCTGTCTCCAAAGAACACGCATCAACAAGGCCCCGACGCGCTGAGGATCACCCGGGGGTTGCGAGGAAGGAGGATCTGCCAGGGGAGACCCGCTGATTCAACCGGGCGCGCTTCATGGTCGGCTATTTCAGCTCGATCCTCAGAGCGGGGCGGGGCGGAGCTGATCGAGCCGGGCTGGCGGCGACACGATCAGAGGAAACGTATTACGCGCCAGCGCCGCTTCTGCTGCTGTTGTTGCGGGTCCTTGGGAGTCTAGTGGTGCTTGAATGAAAGGACTGTCGCACGTATCTTTTCTCACTCGCGTCGTTCAGTTTCTAAAGCGCCGGCGCTGCTACAGCAAAGCGGTTGAGGAACCCGGAAAGGCCAGGCTGTCTCAGATTGCACCAGAGAGCTTAGCAAGTAGGCATCCAGCCATGAGCCGCACGTGTGGGATCTAAAAGGCTGTTCTGTTTGTCACCGGTCCCCATTGAAAGAGCATGCTCTGCGCTCAGCCCGGCTTTCTCCAGGTAAGACACGACCAGAATTGCCCGCTTTGCCTCGCTTGGTTGGTTGGTCCTTCCCAGTGGTAGCTGCTGTTAGTTTCAGGCATCTTGGCCAGCATCCCTCTATTCCTGCTCTTAGCAGTAGAACCCGCTCCTTCTGCCTGGCTCACAATATAGTAAAATGTTCCTGCTGTCTTCCTCCCATCCCGCAGTCCCGAAAGCTAGAAAGGCTTTGGGTTCCTACACTGCAGCATTTTCCTCGTCGGTCCGTGCCAGGGTCTTGTGTTGTTGCGGGATTGGATTCGGACATGTTCAGGGAGTTACCAAATGCATTCTAATAGAAAGCCGCATTGGGGGGAGGAAAAGGTCGGAACGTATTTTCTAGATTAAGTACCTATTCCAAGAAAGAACCAAAATGGACTTCTCTTTTGTGGCTTATCACACAAAGGATGATAGTAATAGGCTAGGAACTATCAGGTATTATCAAGTCATAAAATATCTTGTAAAGCCTTATTAATTGATTTGTTTATTTAACGGGAGGGAAAATGTGGATGAGTGTGAAATGACAGCAAATCTGCCTTTTTTAAAATTCACCTGCTGGCATCTGATTGAAAATGTCAGAGAGTGGGAACAAGGTAGCAGGAGGATTCTATTTATATGTGTACAATACATGTCTCCAAACTATGCTTCCCCTTATTTTTCCGATTCTAAAGGGAATTAGAAGTCAATATGCCTATACAAGAATACCCTTTATGTTGCTGCAAGATTGGAGAAAGGAGTTGGGCACTTTTGGAATATATATAATAATATAGTTATCAGGTTTCTGTAGCTTTGATATTTTTTAAATTAGATTTGAGTGGATGTCAATGCAGCAAATTCTTCCATATGGATTTTTGACTTATCTCCTCCTCACCCCCATCTTGTTTAATGAATGGTATTTCTTTGACTTAGTTAAATACTTCTGGTTTCTTTTCATATGATTAAGACCAGTGGTGCAATAATACAGGTTTTTTGTTTAATTTTTTTTCTTAGCTGCCAGCAAACATAGAAGTAAAGAGGTAGAGTTCACTGGATTTCACTGTGATATGTTCTTCAAATGAAAATGAACATTGTTTGGCCTGTTTTGGCCTGTTTATGTTCATTATTTTTAGAACTGCAGTGGCACCTCTGTTATGCTGCACATAGTAGAAGAGGAGAGCTGTTTTACAGCAGCCAGTCAGGCTGGAAAGAACTCTTCTCCTGGCTGATTTTACTAATTTGTATGCATTTTTAATATACCATTTGATTCAGTGGGGTGCAACCCTGGACTGAAGAGAGCAGCATTTAAAGGACAGAGGGACTGCTGCTTGGACAATGTAATGTAGCAGGTGATCATCTGTGCCCTTGTAAAGCCAGGAACATATGAGGATTTTAGGTATTACAATAACTCATTTTAACTGGGGGATTTGAAATTTAGATTTTCCACCAAGAAGAGATTATAATTCTCCTGCTCTATGACTATCTTTTGTGAAGCAATGAAGTATACTATAGTATAGTGCAGGGGTCACCAACCTTTTGGACCTCAGGGACCACCAAACTCATAATTTTAAATCCCATGGACCAGAGACCCTAGGAAAATCCCAAAAAAATTCCCCACCCTGTTTTCTTACTGATCAATCACTCTTATTTGGGATTGCACGATACCATCCCCAGCTCCGTTCTCAGGCAGAGAGAGAGAGAGAGAGAGAGAGAGAGAGACTTTTGGCTTCATGCAAGGAAAGCAGCAGAAGAAGCAGAAGTCTTTCTTTCTCTCCCCCAAACTCCACCAGAAATGAATCTTTGTGAGACTTGTCACACCGGTGCAGCATCTTGGAGTAGGATGCCTTGCAGTGTCCCAAAGACACATTTCTGGCAGAGTTTGGGGGAGAAAAAGAAAGACTTTTGCTGCTTTCCTTGCGTGCAGCCAAAAGCAGAAGAAGGAAGAAGCAGAAAGAAGCAGCCAGGCGCATGGGGTGAGTGGGCCAAGTTCCCCCCTCCCCTCAATACCTCGTGTTGTTCACAATGAAAGCAATGCAAGCCTTTTGTTTCTATGGGCCATGTGGGCGGCGCAGCCTTGGGTTCTCTCGCAGCCTGGATTAATTGCTTTGGGGGTGACATTTCTCTGCAGACCACCAAAATTTTCTCACGGATGAGTGGTCCCCAGCCCACTGGTTGGCGGCCACTGGTGTAGTGTGTTGAATGCAATGTATGCTTGTCTATCTCTTCTAAAATGTACAATTTTTTTAAATAGTGTAACACTTTTTATTTCTAATATGAGCAGCATCTCATATTAGTTATGATGTATTTTAAATAAAATTCTGCCAGTACTTTGAAAAGATATTAGAAAACAGACTCAGCTGATTAAAAGTATATTTCATCACTTTGCTTTGATTTTTTATATTCTAGTTTTATAATTGAGTATTGTGAGTGAGAATGCTTTTTTGTTATAAAGCTAATTATTGCAAACATGCTAATTAGACATTGAAATTTAGACAATGAAATCACATGTTTTCAAACCTTATGTAAACATATTGTTTTGTGGTTATTTAGTATAGAGATGGCCTTGAGAAACTATACAACTTCAGTTAGAATAGCAGTATTTTATTCCAGTCAGGAAGAAGAAACCAGTAGAAGAACCTCAAAATAGTTCCACCTTCATTGTCTAAAGTATCACATGGAAAATGTACTTAGGCTTTCAAGATTCTGTTATCAGTAAAATAAAATTCCTGTCAAATTTATGGAATATGTTTCCTGACCTGGTCCATCCTGAAAGGTTGAAATCTAGTTTCTAGCTAGAAATGTTCAAATGTAATATAAAAGGCAATATATTCTTTTTTGAATGAGTACATATAGTTATAATTAATTCCTATTGATGTGTAACTTATGAATACTGCAGTCATTTAGATATTAGATGCATTTTTTTTAACCTCACGAATTTGCTATGAATTTCTAAGCAGCTGATAAATAATGTCTTTAACTTCATTTACAAGAGTTATGTCCATCACAGTCATATGTCATGACAGTCATAAAATTGCAAGCTTTTTGTGGCAGTCATTAAGAGAATGCGGTGGTCATAAAGTGACTGCCACAGATATTAAGTGAATGCCATTGTCATTAACCAAACCAATGGTTTGCTTTGGATGCCATTTTGCTGAAATTTGGATATAAATGCTGGTTTTCTGTAAAATCATAGTAAAACGTGTTCATGTGACTGTGGGATGCTGCAGGCAGAGTTAAATATGGCCTGGGTGCTCAGCACCCAGAATTCAGTCACATGATTGATGTCACCCAATCATCAGAACTTTGAATCCAGGTCTTAAGTTACCCCAAGGAGGTTTGTTCTAACCTGGAAGGGTTGCTAAGTGATTGCTCATTAGTCAGGAACTATCTGTATATGTATGGGTAACTTTCAACAATAGTGAAACCACAAAACAATAAATCTATAAGACAAAAATTCTCCGGCACTTTCAAGAAACTATTCACAGGCTCACATCTCACTTTAGTCAAACTGTCCCACAAATAGCCTGACCTTGCGCACCTTAAAATATACTCATTAAAAAAAACTGAAGCCAGTCCAGCTCACACAACAGAAGTATAATAGTCATTAAACAAAGGATGCCCAATAATGCAGACACTTTTCTATTCTGGCTCACAATATAACTTCCAAGGGATCTTCAAGGATAATTTGATGTAGAGCATATTGCAATAGTCCAACTGAAAAGTGCCTGTGAACCAGTCTTCCCTATCCAGGAAAGGGTACAATTGAGACAAAATAGGAATTTGTAGAAAGGCCCTCTGGCTATAGCTGCCACTTGCTCTTCAAACAGGAACTTGGAATCCAGGAGGACCTCCATATTGTGGACCAATTTTGCTTGTGCTTTTGGTTTGTCTTGGATATCAGAATAAATCATGAATAATGTCAGTCTCCTGCACTTCTTCATTCAAAATACAGCCTTTGTTAACAAAGGTCAGAAGTTTTAAAGTAGCAAATAATGCACCGTGGTTGCTGAATTATGTTCAAGCTACTGACTGAACCAGTCTTGCTTTTTTCATTGCATGATAACATGCAATCCTCCAAATGTCAAATGACTATTCACATTCTCAACTACTGGCTTAAATTGAGGAAACTTGGAATCCATCAACAACTGAAGGTCAGTGTTTCCCAATCAGATGAGTTGGATTTATATCTGTCATTCACCATTGTTAATGTTAGGATTTATTGTACTTATGTGAATTGAAATTCAATACACAACAAAGGCAAATGTTTCAGAAAGATTAAACTATATCATTAATATAATACCCTGACTGATCTGTGAAAGGATTAGAGCTCAAAAAAGCTCTATCAGTCAATCATTGATTGATTATGTACTATCAAGTTGTTCTCAACTCCTAGTGACTTCATTGATCTTCTTCATGATAATCTATTCTAACCTGTTCTCTCAAGTCTCCCAATGATGCATTCATTGCCACCATAACCAAAACCATCCACCTTTGCTGCTAGTCATCTTCTTCCCTTTCCTTCCCTTTCCCCAGCATGATAGCCTTTTCCAGAGCAGAACATAATATAGATATCACTAAGATGCCCACCCAAATTGTGGGAATGCCTGGTGTTTATTGGCTGCTATTTCATAATGACCCTGAAATTAGAATAAAGGGAACATTTTTTCTCAGTTCTATTATTAAGAAATAAGACTCTAGAACAAGGATTTTCAATTTCTTTTCAGGGTGTGGAATCTGGTAGCTAAAAATGTTTTTCCCCCCAAACCCAAACAAAGTTCAAGTGATGAACTGGCTGAATTGGCTACATTCACCTGAATCCCCCCTCCCCAGTCTCTCCTATAATCCCTCCAAGCTATTCTGTTTTCTTTCTTCCTGCCAATGTCAGTTAAATATTTAGTTGATATAGAGATTTGCTTATACAAAGACATTAGAAACATTACAGGTAGTCTTTGACTTACAGCCATTGGTTTTAGTGACTGTTCGAAGTTACAGCAGCATTGAAAAAAGTAATTTATGACTGGTTTTCACACTTATGAAAATTGCAGCAGCCCTATGGTCACTTGCCTAGAACAGAGGTGTCAAACTCACATTGTTGTGTTATCACATTTTTTTCCCTCCCCGAGCTCCGGAGGCTTTCTTTGAGCCTCTGGGAGGGCAAAAACCACCTCCCTGGGCTCCGGGGGCTCCCTAGAAGCCGGAAATGGACCTATTTCCGGCCTTCCCAAACTTACAGGAGGCCCGTTTTTTTGCCCTCCCCGAGCCTCCGCGTGCCCTGCACTTACCTGCATCCAAAATGGGCCGCGTGGGGACTCCTGGGAGGGGTGGGATGGGGTGGGTGGGGCCAGCCAGGAGTGGGATTTGGGGGTTCTCCAAACTGCAGAGAATCTTAGGAGCTCTCCCAAACCCCTGCGAACCCCTAGCAGCCTACCCCTGATTATAATATATGATCAAGCACTACCTGGATCAGGATGGAAACCCCAGCCAGTCAAGTCAATAACCGGATTTTTACTGGTATTGCCTTGTTAACAGGATAAGCAGAAGTGAGTATATTGCTGTTACTGTTTTGCTGTGCTTAATGTTTATTGTGCAAATCTTAGCCACCAAAAATGAGTAATTAACTTGTTCGGCAACTATTACTCTGGGCATTTAAATTTTTTAATGTTAAATAAAATAACAATATTTTACATTATCACTTTGAGCAGGGAAACTTGAATATGAAGAAAACACAAAGGCATGGTTATGCTTTCAGAAAAGCTTTTTCAAATAATCTGCTTTCTAGAAAATGAAGTGGGCTGGTTATGCAGTATCAAGCTTAGAAGCTATACCAAATAAAAAATCTTTGGCATCTGCTAGTAAAAGTATGAACAAATGGTAAAAATATATCTAAAACCAAATACCAAACTCTATGATGTTTTGAAGGAGTGTTTTGACTGATTTATTCTATTAAAGCAGATTCTCAAATCAAGTAAGTCCTTGCTTTGAATTATCAAATCATCATTGAGCATATGTAGTTCCATATAAGGAAAATGCTATGGGTGGGAGTTAGTGGCACAATGACCAGGACCTTGACTTTGACTGACTAGTTGCCAATGAATCAGTTTAGTAATTTATTAAACTCTGTGCTCACCAGAGCTTTTAAAGAGTAATAATGCTAGCTTTACTTTGTTTTTTCAGATCTCAAGTTTTTTAATGAGGCCAGCTACCAGCCTTAATTGTTTTCTGCTGATTTGTGGTTAAAGTTATAAGTTTTGAGTGAATGCATTCAGTTGCCTAAAATATGCCCATTTCTATATTTCGCTATGAGTACATTAAGCTAAGGAATGAAAAAAGTTTATCTCCTTTTTTATTCTCTAACACCATATCCTGTGCCTCAAATATTGGAGAATTGGTAGAAAAAGAAAAGAAAGAAAAATTAAACACAGAATTTTACCTTATACTAAAAACTGGAGGAAAGGTAGTTTTAAACAAGAAACCAGGAAACGGGAACTGGAGAATTACCTTGGCTGAATTTATTATTAAGGTTGGCTAGCTGAAATAATTCTTCTCCTCTCTACCCCATTCCTATTAAGAAATAGTTGGATTATTTCGGAGTACAATTATAAGTCCTAGTTGGATCTGTTACACTTCCAATTAAACCTCTGGAGGCAAAAAACAACTCTCATCCTTCAACTGTCCTGTGATTGCCTTCCATTCTTGCTCTGTTTTTCCTAAGGTAATGGCAGTACATGTTTCCTTTCCTTCCATTCTGTGGTTACTGTGGTAGGTAGCAAACTTCTATCTATCTTTGATAAGTGGATGAATTCTACAGCAATTACATCAGCAATAGAAAAAGATATATAGATAGTCCTCACTTGATGACCATAATCAGGCCTGAAATTTTGATTGTAAGTCAGGTAGTCATGCAGGTCAGAGGTTGTAATGACGAGAATATTAGAGTTTTTAATTTTAGTCTGTGAGGCCTTTCTACCTGAAATTGAGAGGACATCTATTATAATTTTGTTTAAGTACTACATGAGGACTGAATCACTTTTCCAAGGGCTATAATTCTAGTCTTCCTGATGGAAAATTCTGTATATAGAAATAAAAATAGCAGCACAATGTGCCAACAAACATACATTTAGCAAAAAAAAAAAAAAGGGGGGGGAATCCTCTATTGTGAAGCTATAGTGGCATCCCATTGTTCTGTTCCAGACCACACAAACACAAATGAAGAATTTAAGAGCTTTACTTAAACACAAGTCCTTAATGTCATTCTCCAATTCCTCTTTGCAATAAAATTGCTTGCACACAGTTTCCCCACAGTCCCAATAAAGCAAAGTCCACAAATCCAGCAGGAAGTCAACAAACCTAATACAAACTCCAAACTCCAAAGGCACAAAATAAAAACCAAGGTAAAAGTCCAGAATCCACTCACAAGTTCAGAGTGCAAGCACAGGGTCAAGAAACATGCCTCTGGAATCCATGAAGCCAGAACACATACCCAGCAGGACGTTGAATGATTATTTCCAGAGTAATGCTTTTACACCTGTTGGGTTAAGTAGATTCATGCCTGTGTAACTCATTGGGAGGGATGAGGGTGCCTCCTCATGAGTATCCTTGCTGACCTCCGTTGCGCCTTCCTCCATTCACTTCTGTGTCTCCTGGATCTGTTGGAGGAGGCAATTCCTCCTCATCCTCACTGACCTCCTGTGCCTTCCTCCATTCACTCCTGTGCCTCCTGGATCTGTCCTTCACCCTATGCTTCTGAATTGGTCCCTGAACCTCCAGCTGCAGCTGCACCTCTCCTTTTTCTTCCCCAGCCAGGCATTCATCTGGTTGCTCCTCTGGCAACCTCTCAATATTCCTAGTCTCAATTCTTCCTCTGGCCCCTCCATTCCTGACTTGGGAAGTGGAGCATCTGGACTGGACATCTTCCTGGTGCTCCTCCGCACCCCCCTCCGAAGTCCCTGGAGCTGGCTTTTCTTCATAATCCAATCTGGCATCTGGGAAAGCCAACACATCCCCTACTAGTCTTGCCTTCAAGAATAACTAATCATATCTGTTATGTTTTGAGAGTTATGCAACATGCTCACTCCCCTGCCACTGATACTATTACTAACTTTCCGTATCGGTTATTTTCAAGCATCTTATCTGTTTTTAGTCTTACACAAGATCTGAAATTCAGGTGAAATTATGTTCTGCTTGCCAGATTTTAACAAAATGACTCAAGTTGGTGAGTGACCTAATTGCATCATAATGGTTTCTAAACTATCATTTTTTGCCTAATTATGTACTGTTCTTTAAATGGTGGTAATCTTGAATTTGTTGTATTATTATGATAGTCTTTCATATAAATGTACATTTTGGAGGGAGTTTTAAAAAATATTCTATAAGCGGCATCCATTTAATTAGCCCTCATGCATTTTCCTTTTCCTTAGCCTGATACGGACGTAAGCAATAAGCAATTATTATAAGCAATAAGCAATTAAATATACAATTCTCAATTAACAGAGTTTTATTTTTTCTCCAAAAAATAAATTTTTTACACAGATGATAATTGAACAGCTAAGGCCTAAAGAAAACTGCTTAGGTGTCTCAAACAATCTAAGGAACAGATAAAAGCTACTAAGCTTCAATATGTTATAGTAGCTTTTATCTGTTCCTTAGATTGTTTGAGACACCTAAGCAGTTTTCTTTACGCCTTAGCTGTTCAATTATCATCTGTGTAAAGTTTTTTTTAAAAAAAAATAGGTTAGGTTTTATGAAGTCTAGTATGCCAGACTTAACTTATCTGTAAAGATTATAGGCATCAACCACTAAACATGATGATTAAAAATAATGAAATAAGTGTTGATATTGCAATGTTGTTTTATAAATATTGGATGCAAGTGTCTAAGGAGTTATGTCATCATGGCATACTTTTTGTCACATATTTTTCTGCAGATGCTCAATTCTGGAATTGTAGACAAAATTTATTCCTTTGAAATCTTGAACTCAGTCTAGATATAGATGCATTGATACATCCTGGAAAGTCATAATGTGGTTTGCTTTGTTTTACCTTATTGTGAATTCAAAATAACGATGATAGCTAAGTGCTGTTATTCTTGTAAAATGCAAGTATATGTCCAGACCATGTTTCTTCCTTTTATAATATTACTGTCTTTTCCTTCTGTTTCTCCTTTTTTTTCCTCCTAAAAAAATTGCTATCTTCTTTTTTTCTTTATCCCTCAAGAACTATAACGAAAGAAAAGATTGAATAGCTGTATCTGGTTTTTGATTAATAACTTGTCTAGAAACATCTTGAAATCTTATTAGGTCATTGTCCTCAGGTGAACTTTATTATTAAAGAGACTAGGATAAAGCTTCTGAGATGATCATTTTACCATCGTAGCAGTTCTTAAGATCAAGTCTCCCAGTAAATTGGTTCCTATAGTTTAAATTCAGTCAGCAGTTCAAAAGTTAATTCTCCAACTGATCTTTATCTGTAGTCTTGTAGTGTCTCAGTAGAATTTTAAAGCTTAGCAGACGTTCTTTTCATAATTCCACGAGCAAGATTTTTTCACAAAAATATGAGACATTTTTAAAATAAATACATATAAATAAACTCTTGAATATCATTTTCCATTCCAGTTTCTAACTCTGAGCCTTAGCTTGCTATGAGCAAAAAGAAGAACAGTAAAGAATGGGAGTGATTTCTTAGTTGTCCACTACACCACTTCACTGGTTTGGTAACTAATCATGATGTTAAAAATTATGAATATTAAAGATAATGATATCATATGCTACAAGATCTAATTAAATATCCAAACTAACAAGTCAATGTAAATTGATTTTTTTTTAATAATCAAGGCCTGATACAATCTTTATTGAAGATTGTCTTAAGTTTTTCTGCCTTCCCAGCCTGAACATTTCTGTCAGGTTTCCAAGTGATGAAATCCATTTAAAAAAAGAAAAACAAAGTCCATCTTCCAAAACAGTTTATTTTATTTAGGAAAGCATCAAATTGGCAGTCTGTTGTAATTCCGGATCTGACACAACCCGGAATTACACCACATAATATTGGAAATTAGAAACATCCCCTAAAAATCACATTCCCCAATAGAAGTAAATCACCGTTGCCTGATGTCATCAATCTCCACCTCCAGTCTCAGCAAGGTCAATTTCTGTTCCCACTGGAAGGAAAAATCACCTAGCCTAAACAACTCTACCTCCACTCGTCCTATCTTAGGAATGTGGTAAGCCCAAAACCTTTTCCCCATAACCAGCAAAGAGAAAGAAAGAAAAAGAATATAAGATACGGCTAAATAAAATGGCTATGCATATGTCAATTTCAGACTTGACAATTTCTTTGCTTCTTGGAAAGAATAAAATGTAAGAGAACAGATAATTGTTTCTCCTTGATTATTTCTGGATTTGTTACTAGGATTCTATTGAAGTTTGGCTCTTGACATTTTCTTTCAACGGTGACATATAATTCCCTGTTCTATTAGTAGTCTTGATAAAGAAAACCACTGTAAATAATTATAAAATTTACAGTTATCTACGACATGCTTTATTACAAAAGCAATAATTTTTGGGATACAGAATTTCTAATATATTTTACACTACATTAAAATTTTTCCTAGAGTAAGATACCATAACATTCATAGTATAGTAACAGGTAGAGAAGAACTGCAGTGGTTTTTAACAATTATATCAAACCAGATTTAATAATTAGTTTTTCTTTAAAAAAAAAAAGTCCTAGTAACAACTGTTAAAACACCTATGAATTTGGATTATGAATAGGTTAGATTAGGTAAAAGGCAGTTATGAATGCCAGACAAAATAGAAATGGATATAGAATTGAAAAAGAAGGATTGGAAATATAGTAGTACCTCTGGTCCTGAACACTTCTGACCTTGACCACATCATGGTCCAAATTGAGTGATGACCAAATTGGGTGACGACCAAAAATTTTGGGAATTTTTTGCATCTAGTCATGAACAAATACTTGGGTGGTGATCAAACACAGCTGTGGCAATTTCCCCTTCTGCGCCGATTTCCCCTTCCGTGGCAATTTTTTTACACGCATGCGCAGTCAGTCTCGCTTCTGGTCATGACCACATTGGGCTGGGAGCGAAGTCGTGGAATTACGGTCATGACCAGAAGTTCTACTGTAACAGAATTAAAAATATTGGTTTTATCTATACTCGAAAAGTATAGGATCTGTTGTGCTGGATTATGATTTTTTTCCAATGTTAAAAACAAAGCCAAAAGGAATGTATCATATTTATCTGATAGGAGGATGAATGTTTTCCTCCCCCTAAGTAAATGGGGTATATATACTATACATGGAAAGTGTACATGACAAAAAAAATGGTTGCATTTAGTAAATTACCTTTCATCTGGTTGTTAGCCTAGTGAAATTAACTATTCTGTAATAGCTAAAAGATTTCTATTGCTTTTTTCTTTTCATTTACAGTTTCTTGCTTTCTTTCCTTCTAGGTTTGTTTTCCATTTTTTCTTTTAACTGATCTGTGTACAGTTTTTTGCAAGTTTAATATTTCTGTTGGAACAGGGAAGAGATGTGTGTGTTTTTGTGTGTGTATGTGTACATACATGGCCTAGAGCAGTGATCCCCAACCTTTTTGATGCCGCGGCCCGGTACCGCATCAGCTGGGTGTCATGTCCGGTACAGGCATCTACTGGGCGCCGCCATCTTTTTGATGAAAAAGTGCTTCCGTGAGGTCACCGGAAGCATCGCTTTCATCAAAAAGATGGCGGCGCTAGCTGCTTCGGTGAGCTTTTCCGGCAGAAATGGCTTTCTACCCGAAAAAGCTCATCGAGCAAATGGCCGCCATCTTTTTTTGATGAAAATGTGCTTCCGGTGAGCTTTCTACCCGAAAAGCTCACTGGAAGCACTTTTTCATGAAAAAAAGATGGCGGCGCCAGCAAGCCAGCGCCCGGTAGTGGTTGGGGACCCCTGGCCTAGAGGGCAGCATGGGAGATGGAAAGCACATGTACATTGAATGGTATATTTCTTTGTATGAGGTTGTTTTGTATTAATCAGACAGAATAGGTGGTATATGCAAATTTAAAAAAAAATAATTTTATAAATAGGATACTTCCTTTTACAGGGAATTAGTAGTTAATAAAACAAATACAAATTTATATTTGACCTTTTCAATAGTATGGAATATTCTTTATTGCCCTATTGTGATCAGTGTACTGATTTATTAGATGGGAGAATTTTTTGGAGTAATTATAACTGCAGTCAATAAGATTTAACAGTGGAATGGGTGAGCATTACATAGAGTTATTATTGCCATTGTCATTGCCACTTGTTTATTATTTTGTTCTTTGGGAGAGATAATATTTAGAGTCAGCTTTCCTGTATATAAATGTAGCATGTAAAATTCCAGCCCAAAACAGAGTTCTTTTTTAACATTTTATATGCTGAAGTAATAGTTTATTGTAATTGGCTAACCACTTTAGATGTATATGCAAATTTGAACTAGATTTCTTCTGCACTTGCATTTTTCTGTCTCATGCATCTGTAATATAATAGCTAGGGGTTTGTTAAAAACACTTTCTACACCCTTTTATCTACACCCACTTTAATTTCTGTAGAAAGAGTTGCTATACATCTTACATAGTCTTTTCTGTCCTTGATATATCATTTTTTGATCTGGATAGGTTACAAGACCAATTAAGGTAGGTAGACAGCTTGGGCTTCACTTGTCCTGTACATTGATTTGTAGTGATAAGTGATATCAGTGATATAGGCCACCATCAATCTGGTACTTGAGGAGAGGTATGGATTTTCTGGAAAAATTTAAATACTTTCTATGCAGAAGTGTATGATTCAAATTGACATATATGAGAATGCAAGTGAAAAATCAAGTACAGGTAGTCCTCGAGTTACGAATGTAATGGAGCCTGCCAATTCCATTCAAAAGGATTCGTAGGAGTGAATCGCATAACTTTACCACGATCATTCCCTGCTTTTGCCCATGCATTCATTAATTGAATGTGCAGGTTGTTAGTACACATGAAATATCTCAGGCTGGGAAAGTCCATTGGGGCCACTTGATTAAGAACACTCAAGGCCTCCCCCCACCCACTGAGATACCTCATGTTCCTCCAATTGCTTCCCCTCCATCCTGCCACACTGGGTTTCCATAGGCAGGCATGCGGAGATTCACTTACCTTTCGAAGATCTAGCTGTCTCTTTTCAGCCTCTCTGTTTCTTTGCCTGCTCCTGGTGAGTGGAGAGAGCAGAGGGAGAATAGGACAAGAGTACCTTGCCTGGTGATAGAGGGCATCCTTGCCTTGTTCCTTTCTTAATATTAACTTTCCCCATCATCTCACCATTCACCATTATTTTTGAGGTTTGTGTATAATACTGTATATTGCTTTTATCATTTTAACAAACTTTTTCCCAAAGTCTTTAGTTAATCTTGGTTATGTAGTAACCTTTAGGGGAGATAACTGTATAATAGAGAAAGAGGGTAAAAGTGTTACTGCTACTTTAGAGAATGATTTATATGTAATACATGATGACCAGTTGAAGATAGCTAACTCAGTTTATAACAATGTTAAGCCACATGATGAATGTATACATTTACTACATAGACGTCTGGGGCACATTAATTTCAAAATGCTCAAACAAACTGTTGAATTGTCAGAGGGAGTAAAATTAAAACCCTGTAGCAAGTATTTAAACTGTAATGCCTGTAGCCAAGAGAAAAGCAAGGTTATTCCAGCAAACAGACTGAATGGGTTTAAGACCAAAGAACCTTTAGAGGTTGTGTTTGCTGACATAATTGGTCCTAAAAAACCCAGTTTGGGAGGTGCCTGCTATGTTTTGAGTATAATGGACCATTACTCACAGTATGGTTTCTGCTATCTCATGAAAAACAAAACAGAAACATTCCAACATTTCTTTAACTGGCTAAGATTTGCTGAGTGAAAAATGAGGAGTAAAGTAATTACTTTAGTTACTGATAACGGACTGAGTTTGTTAACAATAGATTCCAAACTATGCTAAAATTGGCTGGTGTTGAGCATAAACATTCTGCACCTTACAGACCACAACATAACTCGTTTGTAGAATGAAGAGGGCAAACATTACAAGCCATGGCTCGCACTATGTTATCTGATTCAGGTTTTCCTGAAACACTGTGGGGTGAAGCCATAATGTGTAGTAAGCATGTTTTAAACAATGTAGTTAACACAACAACTGGAGAATTGCCATTCACTCGGCATGGCAGAAAGCCAAATTTAAGTTACCTACACACATTTGGAGCTCCAGCATGGGTGCATATTCCCTCACAAGTAAGACTGAAAGGGCAACATAGAGCTAGGAAATTATTTTTCATAGTTTATGAGGCCAACTGTAGATCGTTTAGATTCTGGGATCAAGGCACAGCTCATGTTTACTGTAGCACTAGTGCTAAATTTCTTGAGCACGTTGGGTGGAATAAACTGGAACAGGAATCCAGCAATGACACCCAAATAGTCCCTAAAGATAAAATAAGTAAATCACGAATAGCCATTAAAGAGGAAGAACAGGAGGAAGGAGGAGAACAGGCACAGGAGGAGGTAGAAAAACAGGAGCAGGTGGAACAGGTGAGTCCACCAGTAAGCCCTGTATTACCAAGACGTTCAACCCATGTAGCACGACCATCTGATAGATATCAGGCCAAGTGTATGCCAAGTGAATACAGTTCCAAATAACTATAATGAACTAAACTGTATCCTGCTAAGAATCAGGCTACTTGGCAGGAAGCAATGGATAAGGAACTGGAATCATTAAAAAGGTTGGAAGTATATGAAAATGTCAGGTTACCACCAGGTGAACATGCCATAGGGTGTAAATGGATTTATAAGCTAGACAGGTGTAGATGGGACTGTCACCCATAAAGCCAGGTTAGTAGCACAAGGGTTCAATCAGACAGCAAATGACTACGATGAGGTGTTTGCACCTAGTCTGAAGGCTATTACATTAAGGGCAGCATTAGTGTGGGCAGCTAAGGAGAAATACATTATAAATCATTTAGATGTAGAGACGGCATATCTGCATGCACCGTTGCAACCTTTAGGTATCAAAAATGATAATACAACTGATTGCTGGAGATGGAAAAAGAGTCTTTATGGCTTGAAGCAATCAGGATATGAGTGGAACCAGTATATAGTTAAGGAATTAACTAAGATAGGTTTTGTAGCTGGCATGGCTGATCCATGTTTGTTTAAAAAAGAAAGTAATGGTATAATTTCATTGTTGCTATTGTTCACTGATGACATAGCATTAATCACCAAAACTGAACAAGAAGCTACTGAAATAATATCACTGTTAGAGCAGAAATTTAAGATATAACAGTTAGGAGATATTAAACAATATCTTGGTTTAAAGATAGATAAAACTAGGGGAGGCTACAAAATCTCACAGACAGATAAAATTAACCAGTTACTAAAAAGTTTTAAAATGGAACTTTGTAAACCGGCTAAAACACTGATGAGCCAGGAGTTTAGCCATAGTGATGTTCAAAATCCTGTTTTTGATAAGAACATTTATCAGCCCTTGATTAATAGCTTATCTCAGTAATTGGTCAAGGCCAGATATAGCATACTGTGTTAATCAATTAGCGAGATTTAACGCTGAGCCAACTGAAAGGCACTGGCAAGCTGCTAAGCGTTTGTTAAGATATGTGAAACAAACAATGCATTATGCATTGTATTTGGAGCCTAAAGATGAACTAAGTCTAACTGCATATGCCGATGCAAGTTTTGCTACAGACGTAAATACACGTAAATCTACATTGGGTACTGTAGTATTATTAGGAAAGGTGTTGATTGGATGGAGGTCTATTCGACAGAAACATTTAAGTTTGTCAACAATGGAGGCTGAATTCTCATGTTTGTCTTTATTATGTACAGATTTAGTTTGTTATAAGCAACTATTGATTGATATGGAAATTGATGTAACAGATTCTATTGTTTATGAAGACAACCAATCAGCAATACAAACGGCTTCAAATCTTGCTGTAAAGACAAGATCAAAACACACAGATTTAAGATATTTAAATGTGAGACAATGTGTGCAAAGTAAGATGATTAAGCTGGAAAGGTGTTGATTGGATGGAGGTCTATGTCAGAAAATAACATCGCAGATCATTTTACAAGAGTCCAAGGCTCTGTAAAGCAAAAGACTTGCTGTGAGGATTATAGACTTAGGATGTAAGGTTGTATATATTGTCCTACCCAAAGGGGAGAATGTTAGGAATCTAAGTCACCTAACAGTTGGGTTGGAAAATATATAAACCAGGATAGACATTTTAATACTGTCTCTTCAAGGGAATGCTAAAATTGTAATTGGGTGTGGTTCCTCAAACGGCCATAAGATGGAGCCAGAAACCTGGGTTGTTCTTTTGTTGCTGAGAGTGTTGCCATTCCTGCATTTCCCTATTGACTTTTGCTGATTGTCGTTATTCTTGGATTTGATGTAAGTCTGTTACTAAACTGTTTATGATACTGGACTTTGTTAATTGGATTATCCCTGGATTGAAAACTGACTGCTTTAACCATGAATGACTTGGACTGTTTGTTGAACTTTGCTTAACCATTTTTACTGGAAGTAAAAAGCTACATTTTACTATACAGTGTATCTGTGTGCTGGTTGTGTGTTATTCTTCACTACTCTCACTACGTCTCCCTGTGTGCGCTCATTCTCCTAACGGGGAATTACCTCAACAAAATTGTTGCAGGATGCAAGAATCAGAGGAGGGTTACCTAATTGGGAATTATACTACCAAGCTGTGATATTGATGTGGATGAAAGAATGGATCGTGTTAAGGAATACAAGGTTATTAACATTGGAGGGACATGATTTGCAATTGGGATGGCATGCTTTTTTATGGTATGGGAAAAATAAGATCCATGGCTTCTTTCAAAGACACTCTGTAAGAAATGCTTTATTTTTAATAGGGGAAAAAGTAACAAAACAACACTGTTTGAAGATTCCACTCTGGCTTTCATTTATATTTCCAAATGTTCTCAAAAAGGGAAATATTGTTAGATATAAAGGTGTTTTAAATGAAAAGGGTGAATTCAAAACAAAACAAGACTTGAATGAACAAGGGATTGATATGAACTGGTATTTATATATGCAAATTTATTCTAGATATGAAAAAGATGTAAAAGAGGGTTTTTTATAAGTTGACAGAATTGGATAAAATTCTCACAGGAACAGAGGAAAAGATGGTTAAAAATTATATAATTATCTATTAGAAGTGAAATTAGAAGAACAAGTAAAGGAGATGATAGCCTGGGGGGGGAAAAATGGTTATGGGATTGAACTAGATAAATGGCAGAAACTATGAGGTAGAAACTGTAAGTTAACAATGTAAACAGCATACAAAGAGAACCTATATAAGATGTTTTATAGATGGCACCTTGTGCTAGCAAGGTTGGCAAAGATGTTTAAAGATAAGTCAGCTAAATGCTGGAAATGGCATCAGACACCAGGATCATGTTATTATATGTGGTGGACATGTACAGAAGCAAAAAGATACTGGACAAAAATACACTGATGGTTGGAAAAAATGATAAAACAATATCTAGATATTTCTATTGGGAATTCTACCTGATAACTATAGTAAAGAAAAACTGTATCTGATTATTCATATCTTAACAGCAGCTAGAATTGTATTTGCCCAAAACTGGAAGAACAATAAGACTTCCACAGAAGAAGAGGTGATTATGAAAATATTTGAATGTGCAGAAATGAATAGATTTACACTGGAAATTAAAGAACAAGAAGATACAGAATATTATATGATATAGGATGTATTTTATAAATGGTTGGAAAACAAAGAAATTGAATATAAGATAAGCAATGAGAATACTATAATGATAAGAGAAAAAGGTATGAAATTTTTAATATGAATGTAATTTTAATGATATTATAGCATGAAATGTATATCAAATATGAATATGTGCACAAGATATATGTACACCGCTAAACTGAAAGATGGTCATTTTGTAAAAGAAAAATGTAAAAAAATTAATAATAAAAAAGAGCACCCTGTCTGGCTTCTCTGACTCACTGAGGCTCTTGTTGCTTCTGGAGCAGCAGGCAGCCTCAGTGAATGTCCTCCAAAGGCTTTCAGTCATGCCGCCACAAAGTGCCCAATCAATGCTCAAACACTTTTATCCCGGAGATTGAAGCTTCATTTGCACGCCAATGGGACGCTTTGAGGTGGGAAAATTGTGCCACCTCATCAATGCGCAAACAGTTTTCACCCAGAGACTGGAAGCTTCTCAGGATCATGATCTCGTGGGATTTCAGGCACCCATCTGCTTCTACAAAGAATGGATACCCAAAGTTCTATGAGATCAGGGCACCTAGAAACTTCCAGTCTGAGCACGAAAAGTGTTTGCACACCAATGGGAGGCTTGAAGCAATGCAATTTCTCTATCCCAAAGCCTCCCATCGGCATGCAAACACTTCCGTGCCAAGACTGGAAGTTTTTTAGAGGAGATTCACTGAGGCTGCCTGCCGGTCCAGAAGCGGCAGGCAGCTCAGTGAAACAGAGGAGCCAAGCAGGATATGGTCATCCTGTTCTCCCTCTCTCTGCCCACTCACCGGGATCAGGCAAAGAAACAGAGGTTGGAGAAGAGACAGCCTGCCAGTGGAGACCTAGCACAGGGAGGCAGAGGGAATAGGCAAGTTAAATGTTGTACTGCCTCTACATTCATAAGATTGAACGACTGCTGTGAGGCTTGGGACTGTGTTGTAAGTACTTGGGGAGGGTTATGTCACAACTTCAAACAGTTGCTAATGACCTGTCGTAACTCGGGCATTACCTATAGTAATTCAGGTAATTGAAAGGCTTTTTTTTTAAACAAATTTTATTAATTTTCAAAGACAATACACAAACACACAAAACATAAAACATAAAAACATAAAACATCTTTTCTGAAAGCTGCTTGATCCCGGGTTACTATCTTTTTTAATTACTTCCAATTCAATGGAATGTATATTTATGGAAAGAGATTTTGTAAATAGGCATGGGACTTTGTTTATGAGGGTGATTCTCCAAAAATTGAACAGAATAAAATTTGATGTTGGTGGGTGAAAAAAGCTGGCAAAACAAAAATTGGGTTTGAAGATAGGCTAGATAAAGTCAGAGTCTGCAGGGATAAAATCCAGAAAAATTGCTGCAGTGCACCCCTTTGAGAGAAGCAGTTCAGGTAGCAACTCAGAATGTTGCTGGCCAATCCACTCTTTTATAATATCTCAAAATTTCAGCTAAAAAAAGCCATGGAAACACACTAACAAGTTAATATTAACTTTCTTCAGAGTGAGTTGGCAATATATTTCTGGAATTATTAGATTTGGTGACATAATAAACGCTCATTCAGGTTCATATTGTCCTTCTGATGGCAGGACAGTTAATAACTAAGAAATGAACATAATCCAGTCATGCAGTATTTAAGTTATGTTGACCTGAATTGGAAGTTTATAAATATGTGGTAGGTTTAATAGGTTTGTCAAACTCAAGTCTTTTTGAGATTGTCATTAATTCCATTTTGCAACAACTTGGTCTTTGACTTTTTCTTGGCTAGGTTAGTGAATTGAGTAGGATCATTGACCTCATCATTTCTTCAACCTGCCCTTATTGGACACTATTGGCATAGTGTCAATTTTATGCTACATTACATCTTGTCTGCACAAACATGCTTGGATAGCATAGTATTTAGAGAAAGATGTTTGAACTATCAGCCATCATCATTATAAAAGAAAGATTGAATATATACAGAGGCATAAAATTTGCGATTAGCGTATCTTGAAATAATTCTTTTATTGATGGAATAAAGGTACCGTATTTGCCGGCGTATAAGACGACTTTTTTGCCCTAAAAAACATGCCTCCAATTGGGGGGGTCGTCTTATATGCCGGGTCGTCTTATACGCCGGCAAATAGTAATTGGGAAGCACTGCGGCTGCCATGGCTGAGGCACTTTTTTCACCGTGGAAGCGATCCGTGAAGCCGAAAGGACAGCCAGCCTTCTCCCAGCTCCCAAGGAAACGAGGCTCGCACCACCCAAGCTCCGCTGAGGTATCCGGCTGGGGCTGTCAGGAGTTGTTACCGCTGGCGCGGCTCCAGCGCGCTCCAGTCCCGCGTTGCCTTGAGAAGGAAAGGCAAAACCAGGAGCCGCTGCTGCCATTGCAAGCGCCACCGCGGCTCCTGGTTTTGCCTTTCCTTCCCGAGGCAACGCGGGACTGGAGCGCGCGGAGCCGCGCCAGCGGTAACAACTCCTGACAGCCCCAGCCGGATACCTCAGCGGAGCCCGGGCGGTGCGAGCCTCGCTTCCTTGGGAGCTGGGAGAAGCTGGCTGCCCTTTCGCTTCACGGATTCGCTTCCACGGTGCACAAAAGTGCCTCAAAAAAAAAAAAGTGCAAAAGTGGAAGGCGTGCGGAAGAGGGGCGAGTATATAACAAACTATATTTTGAGTGGAAATGTTGAGGGGTCGTCTTATACGCCGGGTCGTCTTATACGCCGGCATATACGGTAGTCCTCAACTTACAATCATTTGTTTAGTGATCTTTTGAAGTTACAACGGGATTGAAAAAAGTGACTTATGACTAGTTTTCACACTTATGACTGTTGCAGCATCTTAATGTCACATGATCAAAATTCAGACACTTGGCAATTGCTTATTTAATACATACACACACATACACACACATATATATACATACATACATACATACATACATACATACATACATATTTATTATGGGTGCAATGTTCTGGAGTTATGTGATCACCTTTTGTGATCTTCTTACAAGCAAAGTCAATGGATTCAAAAATTTAACAACTGTGTTGCCAATTTATGAACTGAAGTGATTCACTTAACAACTGTGGCAAGAAAAGTTGTAAAGTGGGACAAAGCTTACTTAACAATTGTGTTTCTTAGCAACAGAAATTTCAGGGCCAGGACTACCTGTAATAAGTAAGCTAATGCCCCATATATTTTAGATATTTTCTTGTTTGTGTTTGTGCTTCCTTTTTTTTATACATATTTAAGATTAAGATTAAAATGTATAGAATTGCTTTGTATCATAGTTGATTTATCTCAAATCTGAGTTGCCTGTATCAAAATACTATATTCAGTTTACAAAAGTTTTGATACCCATAGTTTTATCAAAAGAAGTAGAAAGAAGAAAGAAAAAAATGGTGTACATGTCTTATATTTAAGTTTATATCCATTTTATTAAATATTCTCTAAAGCAGGGGTATCAAACTCAAAGCCTGGGGCCCAAATTTGGCCCACAAGACCGCCCTGGAAACAGCAAAGGACTGGCCCATGGTGCCTCTTCCAACGAAAACGGACCTTGGGAGCGCCGCACATGGCTCTTGCAAGCTCCATTTTCGCTGACAAGAGGATTGCAGAATGCTGTCCCAGCCATAAATGGAGCTCAAGAGGGCTGCATGTGGCCCCTCCCTGAGCTCCATTTTTGCTGTCAAAGGGTTGCAGAAGGCCATCGCAGCTGAAAACTGAGCTCGGGAGTCCATTTTCGATGGCAGAGCACTTGGGCCACTACAGGCACCCCCTTAACACAAGTGACAACATGGTGGCATGCCCACCCTGGCCATGCCCACCCCGACCCCCCGAGGTCAAATATAACCTTCAATAAATCAATTTGACACCCATCCTCTAAAGCAAGCCTTTCTTCTTATAGTAATATGTCAACTAAGAGTTAATGGGACCTGAAGTACATTGAGATTATCACCAACTGCTTCTATTATTCTCTTTCCTGCTTCCATTTCATACTATATATAATTTGGGAGACACCAGAATTTTGAAAAGGTGGGTATTAGGAATATGAAAATGTCTCAGGCTCAACATGTTTCAAGATCTAAATGGCAGATCTGGGCAGTTTAAGTTAGAGCAATTTCTTTGTGATCTGGGTTTCTTCATCAAAGCAATAAGCAACACATTTTGCCCAGTAAAGCAACTTGTATCACTTCAAACTGCTTAGGGACATGTTGTGGGAACAGGGTTTTAGCCTGCCTCAAGTGTTGCTAGATACAAATGTTGCTTGCCTCAGCATGTTCTGTAGGAAAGGAGGCTGAAATCACTTAGTTTAAATGTGCAGGGACTTTAGCATTTCTTGATTTTGTAAGAAAATGTGCTCTTGTGGGTTCCACATTTTTCTTTGGGTACTTTTTCAAATGCAAAATTGTGTATAATGTATATATAATGTTGCTATGATCTTTGAGGCTGCTAAATACAAACAATACTGCTTTTATTAATTGGGTTCACAGGTAGGTGGCCTGTATTTTAGTATATTGGCAGAAACAATTGAGATGTAGTCAAATGTATATTTTGTGCTAATGCACTGATTGGTAAGTAACTTCTGTTGCAATACTATTGGGGGTATTTTTGTGCAGAAAGCAAGTATGTGTAGAAAAAAGAAATTTATCTTAAGAATCAGAGAAAGGATATGAACATGGCATTGAAGCGAATCCATTGCAGTTGCTTTTTCCATGCTGTGATTCGTAAGTTAGCCTAACTGCAAAAATTGTATTGTACTATTGCTTTGTTTTCTGTATAAAAAATTAGAGTAGTTATTACTCCATACTTCATTATGTCAGAATAAGTGAAATATTTAGGGTTTTGATCTGTCAGAATACAGTTTATAAATAATTTTGGTGCAATGTTACAAATGGGTTTGGTTTGTTCCAAGCTAAGAACATTTGCCTTTTGTTTTTTTACCATCCATCTTACAAAGATTTTAAACCTTCGTTTGGCTTCATATCTTTTTGTTTCAGAGTAACAATTGACAGTAAGTGAACATATCACAAAATAAATTGAAACATGACCTTGACAGCTAACAATATGCACAGACTTGAGGTATATTTTTCTTGTAGTATATGCCCAGGAAGGCATGAAATAGCTCCTATTAGATTTGTTAGAAGATAAGTCCAAATGCTTTGTTTCCTCAAGCAGCCAGTTCTTGTTGGCTTTATCGTATGGGGAAGATTAGAACTAAATTGGTCATAGTAATTTCCATAGCAACTCATGTTAGTTTCCATGACAACATAAGATTTTCACAATCAAGTGGTTATAGCTTTACATTACATTGTCAAATATTGGAGAAAACCAAGAATAAAGGGAGAAGGTATCAACTAAATTCATTGTTTTTGAGTTGTAGGGTAAGATTAATTAAATAACATCTCCATTTAATCCATTTAAGTGATCATGTCAGTATTCAACTGCCTCATTAAAGCCCTCATTTAGTATGTTGGTGCAAAGTGCATCACTAAAAATATGTGGTGCTCGCATAATGCCTTGTCCCATGTGTATCTTAAATTGTCTTAATCGCTGAACAGATATTTAATCAAGACATGACTCCATTAATTTTGAATATATATGTCTTGTTTAGTTATGCATATTATAATAGAGAAAAGATTGTTGTATTGGAATTTCCATTGCTAATCCTAATTTTAAGTTTCCTTGCATGTATTTCTTTCTTTCCTCTAAGTAATTCACATAGTTTCTCAAGAAAATAATAATAATTTATAATTGTGGAGGAATAAAGCTGGAGTTATTATTTGTAGTTGGGAAATGCAGACTGCCAGGCAGAAATGCTTCCCGCCCCCACTTTTCCAAGCCTTAGCTCATGCTTTTTCTCAAAGGCCATAAATGTTTACAAACCCAGAAACTTGTACAGAGTTGGGTTTATTAATTCATTTTCTCACAGTATATTCACAAGCATTTATTCCAGCATTCCAAATGTCTGGCTAATTAAGGCATACTCTGGTGCTTCTGCAAATGTACCAACATCCATAGGCCATCACCCTATCCAGATCCTTAATGTGTGAGGCATTGTGGCAACTATAAATGTGTGAGTGTAAAAGATAGACAACAAAGAAGACAACAAGGAGACAAAGAATTGGCAAGTGATGTCTAAAATGTATGACTATTACAGGAACATAAGAACAGTGTATGACTATTACAGGAACTATCGGTCAATTGCCAGGACTACAAGATACAGTACTAACAGCCCACTGTTGTATGATTCCTACCTGGAGCTTAGCTTTAGAGCTTGGCAGCAACCAGAAGAGGCAGCAACCACATTGAGACAGCACAGGAACTTTGGAGAGAGGCAAAGATTGAATGCCACTTTTATTTGTCAGACTTTCTTACGTGGTTACATCAATGTGCAAAGCCTAGGAAGATGGAGTTAATCCAGGGCAATAGGAAAGGTATATCCTACAATAAACTATTCTATACAGTTACATTTTGAATTTTCCAGGCCTCAGAAGGCTAACAACCCTCGCAATAGGGTGCATATATCTTGGACACTGAGCAAATACATAATTTAATAGCGGATAAGAATAAGAATGTAGGATGTAAAATACTCTTACATCAACCCTCACAAAAATTCATTCAGCTAACTCATCAGCTTTATATTTTATTTCTGTTTGATGGATTTTATATTCATTGATTTGTATGTATTGGTTAACTGCCAAAAGCTTGGAAGAACAAACCTTTGGTTCTGGTGACCAACATTCAGATTGGATCCTGGTTAGCTACCACTTGACAAGTCTGATTTTTAAAAATACTGTGATTAGTTTATGGTTTTTGTTATACTAAAGCTAGAAAAAGTAGTAATTTCTTACCTTTATGATTAAATAAGCACTGCAATATCATTTATTGGGAATAGATAACATTTCTTAGTTATTTTGACACATTGTATCAGTTGCCAAAAATCAGCACCATAGATTCTCATCCTTGTGAGTTGGGAAACAACCTTAAATCTTTAAAAGTTTAAACTTAAAGATTTTAATTAATTAAAGTGAAATGGCTATCTACTTTACTCTTTACTGTAATCTGCTTAAAGCTTCTACAGGCTAAGACAAGGGTGTCAAACTAAATTTCATTGAGGGCTGGATCAGAGCTGTGGTGATGTCGGGGGGCTGGGTGGTCGTGGCCTGATGTCACTCCCCAAACTGCTAGCATGTTTCTTTTTTGCATTGAGTAGACCGGGCCGAAGCCATGCTGGCCTAATTGGAGACTGGGCTGAAGCTATATTCGCTTGATCTTTCATCTTTGCACTGGGTAGATCAGGCTGAAGTGACGCAGGTAGAGAGTAGAGAGGGAGTAGAGAGTAGAGAGTACATGCGGCCCACTGGCCTTGAGTTTGACACCCCTGGGTTAAGATAATGTCAAAATGATGACATATGTTTTATGTCATTATGCAAATGTTACAGTTATGTATTTCTGTTGTGATACACAGAATACATTATGTCATTCCCTCTCCATTACCTTACTACAGAGGCAATGCATATTCATGCATCTCTGCTAACAGGTCTGGGATAACTCGCTGCTGCCAGCTTTCCATGGCCAACTCTCTATCACCAACTTGACTCTACCAACCTACACCACCAAATTGCTGCAAAACAACTCCACATTGCAACTTGCTCAGGGAACAACTTACGATGGGCGGCCAAAGGGAGAGCCAGGGGGGTGGTGAGCAAGCAGGTGGGCACGGATGCATTGGGGCTGGAGACACGGAGGCTGTGGCAGCCAGGGGCTTGACATTTTCACACACCCTTCCTCTACTGCTCTGCCAGGCTTGCCGTGGAAATGGCCAGGGACAGAAGCAGCATCGACAGTTGAGGCAGTTAGCAGGGAGCTTCCCATTTCCACACTCTGTCACCGCTGTGCTAGGCTTGGAGCCACTGTCATTATCACTGCTACCATGTTGGACTTGGAGATGTCACTAATGCCCCCCACAGTGGCAGTATTGGCAGCAGCTTCAAGTATGGCATCACTGCTGCTGCACCTGGTTCAGAGTCTGGCGCAGTGGCAATGGGTGTGAAAAAGTGCTGCCTCTTCCCCACTACCTACTTCACTGCCACCACTGCCGTCTCTGGTCTCTTCCATTCAGAGCCTGGCATGGTGGCATATGTGGCAGGGTTATGAAAATGCCACCCATCTCAATGCACTCTGTGCTCTCCCCACCCACTCACTTTTCTGCCTATCTACTCTCTGGCTGCTCATCTGACTGCTGGCAGAAGTGACTTGGCAGTGGCAATCTGGCCATGGCATTTTGTGTCATTCCATTTCCTAGTCTATTCCAGCCGTGTTGTATTTCTTTCTTAAGTGAACTTTGCTCAGATCAGTGGAACTTATAGTATACAGTTCCATTAAATAGATTGCATCATGTAAAGCATAACTAACTTGTTCTTATTGCCCCTTTGTGGAATTATTTAATTGCCGTTTGGTTTTAATTTTTTTCTTTTCCTAGAAGCCTCTTTGAAAGTAATGTATATCTGACATGGTGTAAATAAAAACAAACCAAGAGAGTTCTCTGTAAAAAGAATGGTTTTTGAAGGAGAAAAGAAGCGGATGGCTTTCAAGAGAAAGTGGATTAGGCTGCTCCAATCACACACAGGCCATATGGCAGAAGGCGTGAACAAGAGGAGAGTGTGAGAGCATCTGCCAACAGTCCATGAATTAAGAGCAGAAGGAAAAAGAGGCTAGAGAAATCAAAAGGATGGGTGGACAGTCTCAGCCCTTTTAGGTAGGTTAGTGTGAAAATTGTGCCCTTTGCCTACATGACATATAATTGCTGAAAAAAATTGAATGTTTAGATTTGAATAATTTCCATCTACCATTTTAAATATAAATACCTATGTAACATTTTAATACTTCTTTCTTAATGATTCACTTGAGTGCATCACTGAAGTTCTATTTAAAAGTAATCAGCTGTGTATTATTGCACTTTCAATACTTTTTCTTAACATTTCTCTCTAGATCTCCATAGATAGCAGCACTATTGTTCTATCCATTCCTTTTTATACATATAAAAGCTTTAACCATATATTGATGTCATTGTGAAAGACAGCATGACAGTGTGAAGAATTGGATGGAATTTTGAAAGCAAAGTAGCAAATGTGATAAGAACGTAATGAACTCTTCCAAGGGAGGGTCTGTCTTTTGATGCAATGTATGTACTGTGGTAAGGTTTGAAATTGAAAGCCAGGATTGAGGGGAAAAAATTATTTCACACATGGACAATAGTTGACATCAACTATTGCTATCGCTATCACCTATGCTAATTCTTTTGTCATTTCAAAGAGACATACATACGTATTTTTGCTTTAGTTATTGACTGTTTGTATGTGAATATATAGCATGTTTATGCTATATAGTAGGGTTAGGGTTATAAAATAAAAATTAAATTCAGACTTGTATAAAGTATCAACATTAATTTTGCCATTATCATTTATCCAATGTGGAAAAAAGCTTTATTAATGTAACTCTTAAAAAAATAAAATGCATACTGAAGGAAGAGTGAAACACTTTTGTCTTGTCCAAACTTGTCTTTGAGCTCTGTTATGCATACTACAGAAATATAAGAGATAGACAAAAATATTGCTACTATGGGTTTAAAGACAAACATATAAATTGTTCCAACTGAATATGGAATTTGTACTCTGGATTCTACTTGGGTCATACCCAGGCGATATTGAGATATCATTTTCTGGGAGGCAGAGGGCCAACAACCTTCAATTCTATGTTAACTTCATGCAACCCAGTGTCTAGTTCAGTGATGGCTAACCTTTTTGTTGTCGCATGCCAAAAGTGCGCATGTGCGAGCACATGCATGCCTGCACCCATAATGCAATGCATGCACGACCCCCCTACACCTGCACATGTGCGCGTGACCTCCCCATGCTCCCCCGTGCATTCATGTGCGACCCGCTGTGCTTCCCCACTCCCCTGCGCATGCACATGTGACCCTTCCGTGCTCCCCCATCCTCCTGTGCATGAGCACACATCTCCCACATGCCCCCTGCCCCCTGTGCATGCACAGCAGATACTTGACAATCAGCTGGCTGGCGGGATGCGCATGCACAGTGGAACTGAGCTGGGGTGATGGCTTGCATGCTGGCAAAGATGGCTCTGCGTGCCACTTCCGGCATGCGTGCCATAGTTTCGCCATCACGGGTCTAGTTCCTCACTTAGGTAGTGACGATTCACTTCTAACAGTACTTTTAATTTCCCAAAAAGGGAGCAATAATTCCTTTTATAAAAGACTGAAAACTCCTCCATATGTGTTTTGCTGAAAATGGATAAATTGGAATTGGTGATTTTGGGATTTATTGATTAAAAAGGTTTGTAGGAAAAGAAAACTATGATACGTAATTTAGACTGGAAATTGCAATATGCTTGTAACAACGTGTGAAGAAGATTGGAAATTGCTTCATTATGTAGTTTTTTTCCCCCCTTCATTGCCTTTCATCTTCTTTTTTATACTAATACAGAGAACACAGTTCAATCTGCATGGGCCAGTGAGCAATTTTGTGCATTTGTTCCAGCCCACTGCTCATGCAGATTGAGCTGCATGTGTGTCCACTAGTTCCCCTCTCCCTCTCAGCAGGCTGCCAAGCAGCAAAGTTTGGGAACCCCTGCTTTAATATATCATACAAACCCTCCTTTTTCCTAGTTTCTTTTCATGTTTCTCAATTTTATGTAAAGTGTTAGAGTTACATATATATAATTTTTAAATATATAAAAATTCCCAAAAGATGAACTTCCCGTTTGGGTCTCTTCAGCGACAGACCAAAATCCGCGATCATCTGTGGTTTCGATCTGTGCTCGCCGCTGGAGCGTCTCGATCCTTTGGATTTGGGGCTGAAGCCACCCCACAGAGGTGGTGAAGAGGGAGGGGATTGCTAGCTGACTGGAGGGCAGCTGCATCTCTCCTCCTTGGCTGGTCTAAACTCCCTGAAGGCGGTTGCAGTGGTGGTCAGAAACTGGATAAGATTGTGCAGGAGGAAGACAAAGAGGAAAGCAGGACAGACCGGGCTAAACAACAGAGAACATCTAAGCAAGGTAATCTGAATCTAAAAGTACCTAGAGGGATACTTCTGAAAGAAGATCTTTAAGCGGCAAAGGAGAGAGAAAAGGAGGTTAAAAACCCTTTTTTTACCTTTATATTGACAATTACAAATGGTATGGAAAGAAATTTATATTGATCTATTTTGACACTAATAGGCAACCTTAAGCTGAAATCTAAGTGTCAAAAGGAGAATAAAGATTTTTTCTTGGTCATTTTAAAGCTCTAAAAAGGAGAAGAGTGGAGGCAAAAGGATGGGACTTGGAATAATGGAAAAATGGAGTGCCCCCTGGAAAAATAAAGAGGATTAACAATGAAACTTTGAAAAGACTCCCAAGGATACATTGTAACTGAAATCTTATTAAAAGATACAGTAACCCATGGAAAGGAAAAGTAAAGGAAAGAAACAGGAACAGTCTGGGATCATTTGGTGATTAAAAAAAAGTTTTGGCATTGTTTTTTTCTTTCTTTTTCTGTTTTTACTTAAAGTCAATCGGGCGGTTGTTCAAAAGTGTTTAAAATGCCATCACTCCTGGAGAAATTGAAGATGAGTCTTAAAAAACAGAAAGAAGATGCAGAAAGGGGAGGAAGATCCTTTTGAATTTTTTGAAATGGAGATCCTGAACTATGAAAAGCAAAAGGAAAAGCTTCAAGAGCAAGAAGAAGGGCGGGACAAAGAAGAAGCCATTTTCAATGATCAAATAATGCAAAGTGTGGTAATAAGGGGGAAAAGGGGGAAAGGAGTTAAAAGTTTGAGATCAAAGGGAACAGCCAAAAAGAAAAAGAAATATAACAGCAAGGAGAAGCAGAAAAGAAAACTACAGAAGGGAAAATTAGAGAGAGAAGGGTATAAAAAAAGGGATGAGAAAAAGGGGGGAAAGATAGAAAGGGAAAGAACTTATGAGGGACAAAAACAGGAAATAAAGAAAAAGGGGAAACGTACTAGGATTAAAAGTATTTGCTCAGCCAGAAAACACAGAGACAATGGTTAAATTAAGTTAAAAGTGAGGATTCTGCAAAGGTACAAAAATAGTGTTGTGACAGTAGAATACTGTAATGAGTTAGAAATGAAATAAGTAAATAATCTATGAGATAAAACTGTATTGTTATGTAATGGTATGTTTATAATTAATGCAATAATGAAGAAAGGGAAACATGGCAATTGTTTCTAAAGATTGATAAAATATTGAAAAGAAATGTGAAAGATTTATAAGCGAACTGACCCCCACCATGAAGATGCAGCAGGACCACGAACTCGAAGCCAAACAGCAAGATCACAGCTCACCAGCTCAAATCCCCCAGCAACTAAGACTAACCTGAGCACAACCAAGCCCCCACCTGAACAGAACACACCTCCAGCCAATCAGAACATGGCCAACCCCCAACCAATCAGAACACACCCCCACCCAATCAGAACACAGCCAAGCCCCCACCCAATCAAGTCACACCCCCACTAGCAGTTAAAAGGAAGAAGCAGCTGCAAGCTCATATCACTCTGAGAAGCACAGAGCTGAAGACACAAGCCTGAAGATGATGAATGAGACTTCATCGAAACGTTGCCTAGATACTTCCAATCTTACGCGGGAGAAAACCCGAATAACCAAAGATCCATATATGTGTGTGTGTGTGTGTGTGTGTGTGTGTGTGTGTGTGTATGTTGTTTTTGCTATGTTTTTAGAATGTTTCTTTTTACATTTTCAAGGGGAAGTACCAAGCAGAGTCTGAATGATGAGATTTACATGATATAAAATAGATATTAGCAATTTGAATGTTGTAATTTTAGAATGCACAAATTCAATGTTTAATGAGATTTCATATGATAATAATAAGATTTAAAGGTGTTGCACTTCGATTGGCAATCATAGGGGGAATTTTGCTTCTTAAGAATGTTGGATGAGAACATATGAAATTGTAAACAAGACAGACGAAAGTATAAGTACAATGAATAAAAACATATAGAAATTTAGGTAAAAGAAATACAATTGAATAAGAAGAAAATGAGATAATCATAAAAGAAAATTAAGAGAAGTAAAGGGAGAAATAGGGAGAAGTTGGAAAAAGAGTAATAAGATATGAAGTTGAATACATAAGGTGAATATGCGTATGAAATTGTGTCTGTATGGAAATGTGATAACCCGGAACCATGCTGTACTCAAACAAGATGTTTTATTTGTTTTGTTAAAACTCAATAAAACTTTATTTTAAAAAAAAAATCCTAAAAGATAAAAGTCCATCTCAGCACTCCCAGACTCTTCACCCAGATGTGTATTCAATCCATATGATCAAAGAAATCTGCAGTTGTTGCTATCCAACTTCTAAATTTTCATAGAGCCTCTCATTTAAAACAGTCTGTGAGCACGCGAAGTATGCATAGGGAAACCTAAATATTTTGCAAGGAATTATTACATGAAGGTTTTTATAAAGTGCAGCTCCTCTTTTGTACAGAATAACTGTAATAAAATCATAAAAGCCTGGTTTGAAAAAAATGTGTCTTAGCAAGGCTTGTGTTGTTTCTGCCTACATAATATCAACACTTCTGGAATTTTTTTAGTTTGCTGAGAAAGGAATGTTACATCTCCACAAGGAAGGAACAGACCATCCACCATTATGTCCTATTTGTCAGCTAGAAATGATAGCCCATGCTTCCTAATTTCTGACCCTGCCCCCCCAGCCCAAACAACTGCCATCAATTTCAAATTAAATCTTTCAACTTAAGAATGGTAAAGGAAGAGGGGATTTATTTGATTCCTACAGAATTTCTGAAAATACTTCTCAATTTGTGGGGCTCTATACTCGATCTCCTAATTATAATAATAACTCCCCAATTGAGTTATTGGCTTAATCGTTCTGCATTGCTTCTTGTGAAGTTATCTGGATTAAAATCACCTTAGATGATAAGTTGATGTTCCCTGCTGATCCAATAAAACTGCCAGCTGTTTTTGCTGACTTGGAGGATGAATCCAACTATTGGGACAATTCACAGATTTTGATATGCCAGTATCAGATAAACTGGATTTAGTGAAAAACTGCAGTTTCACTGAACTGCACCAAACTATTTCAGCAGTTTTCTTTTTTTTTTTAAGTGCAAAAAAAATGTTGGCTAGGGATGGTTTTGCTTCAGCTGGCACTAGAATTAATCATATTCGATCCAATTTCTGCACGTATCTGCTTTTTTGCATTTTTATTTTTATTGCTTCAGTATTTGTAAAACGGAGACATACCTGGGTTGTTTTTATTTGCTTATAGTTATATCTACCTATATTGAGGGTTAGTTCAGTTTTGAAATTAATATAACTTATTGTCAATCATAGTTTTTAATCATATGGGTAAGTCAAAAGTCAGTCAGCTATCTTTTTCCAATTGAGAGAGAATTAAATTTTTATTTTTTTTAGAAGAAAACCTCACATATTTTTTTTAATATAGAAGCAAAATATCCTTTTAAAAACGTTAAGAACAGTTTTAAGCAATTATTATCTTTTTATAGCTGTATAATGCCTAAGATTATTTGATTATAGAAATTCCAGATTATACATTCCAAAAATTTAACAGTATATTCTTCCTAATATATCTTATCTGTATATGCTTATTTACTTTTTTTTAAGGTCTCATGAAATATATGTTCAGTAGTAGAATTTAAGGACTTTGGAGCAGATACGGGATTATAATTCTGAATCATTTAAACAATTGTTCATAAATTGTGACCACATTTAGTAAGGAACCTCAGTTGTTATTGCATTATATATTTGCTAATCTTTCTAAAATATGGAAAAAATAAAGAGCTTAGTTTCTTTAAAAAAAAAGCTACTGGAGGATCTAGCAAGAAAACATAATATGTTAAAATAGAAGGTGATTGTAAATTCAGTTCAAGATATGAATAATAAGTATTGCAAGTTCAAAAGTTTCATTTGTCATGAGATATAAAAACAGTATTATTTTATTTATTTATTTTTATTTATTTATTTTTTATTTATTTGTTTTGATTTGTCAATCACTTACAAGATAATAGGTATAACTATATACATAGTTATGAATACATGAAATGGGTACATATAAGAAAAATAAAAGAATAGGACAGGGACGGTAGCCACGTTGGTGCTCTTATGCACGCCCCCTACAGAAAGGGGTGAGGTCAATAGTAGACAGTCTAAGGTTAAAGTTTTTGGGGTTTGGGGAAAAAACCACAGAGTCAGGTAGAGTATTCCAGACATTGACCACTCTGTTGCTGAAGTCGTATTTCCTGCAAAGTTTGGTGTGGTTAACCTTGAGTTTGTATCTATTGTGTACTCTTGTGTTATGGTTGAAGCTGAAGAATTCATTGACAGGTAAGTCATTGCAATGTATGATTTTATGTACCATACTTAGATCAGATCGAAGATGGCGTAATTCAAGGTTTTCTAGGTCTAGAATTTCAAGTCTGGTGGCATAAGGTATTCTACAACGAGTAGAGGAGTGAACTCTTCTTGTGAAATATTTCTGGACTTTCTCAACTGTGCTAATATCAGATACGTAATGTGGGTTCCAGACTGATGAGCTGTATTCGAGTATTGGTCTAGCAAATGTTTTGTATGCTCTAGTTAGTAGTGTGATATTACCAGAGAAAAAGCTACGTAGGATTAGGTTAACAACTCTTAATGCCTTTTTGGCTATGTAGTTACAGTGGGCTCTAGCACTTAGATCATTAGAGATGAGTATTCCAAGGTCCTTTACAGAGCTTGGATCATCAACAAGGTCTGGATGATTGACATAGTTAGTTATATCTTGCATTTTTGAGGCACTGTAAGAAACAAGGTAGCCTTCCAGATTCCCATTTTGCCAAACTCTGCTTTCTCTGTTACGCAACTAGGAATCAATGGACTTGGCATACTACAGCATGGCCATAACCAGCCCTTTGGCTGTCTCTGTCTGGCCCCTGGTGTATGCCTATTTTTCAAATCTCCACAACAGCTCCAATTTTGCATGTGACCCCTTGGGAAAATTAATTGCCCACCCCTTTTTAACCCTTTTCACAAATATATTCCCTACTCCTTTTGGGAGAATTTAGGTCTTGGAACAAAGAAAATATTAATGATTGGTTTTTTGACAAGGATGCCACATAGTATATTTTCATTTTGGTATCATCAGTATAAAAAACATGGAAGCCTCTTCCAGTACTTGGTTAACCTAAGTCTTTAACACTCCTTTACCTGCAGACCATGCCCTCCAAATATCTCAAAGGGATTTTTAAAATAAGTTCCTTGTTGAACAATGTCTCTCTGCCTTGCAGTGTTGATCAAGTAATAGATCTTATTCCATTAAGTTGTCCACTGCCCATTTACAATGAGTTCAAGGGCAAGTTATTAATGGTAGATGAACTAAAAGCTTTGACCTTGAAAAATTGAACTATTTTGTGTTTCCAATTGTAAGCAACCAAGTTGCTACTTTTGCTCTACTCTTATTTAAACTTACTCTGGAAATGAGAGTTAAAAAATATTGATGCCTCTAGAGTAGTACCAAGATTTGTTGATTTTTCCTCCTCAAATTGCAAGGCAATTGTTTACTTAAGTAAACAAAAATACACTGATAACACTTGTGAGGTAATATATATCTTCCTTGTACCATTTTCTTTTTTTTTTTGCATATCATTTCATTTGTATGTATACGTAGTTTCTTCACATATCTATTATTTTTATATATGTGTCTTTTTCTGCCTCTCCCTAATACAGTAGGTCATTCATATATCTAAAAAAAATTTTTAAGCCTTTATTCTGACTTGATTCAAGCAATCATGGAAAGTTTCCATGAAATATGGACATTAAACTCGTGGCAAGCACAAACACTGAGCATGGGAATACTGAGATTATGCAGTTATAGGTGAAAAGCTCAGACTCCATAAAAATTGAGAAAAGCAATGGGGGGAGGAAGGGAAACTGAGCCATGAGAATATTCATTTATAATTTGACACTCACTGAAGTTTAGGCAATTGGACTTTATGTCTCTATGTATATGGATGTCTCCATATATACAGAGATACACAGGAAACAAATCCCAGGATGTATCCGAAAAACCATAGATTAGAAGATGTTAAAAACATAATTCTTGGACCACATATATTTAGAAGATTCCTTCAGAATCCATTAGAAATAGTTAGGTTTGCACTGGAGTTGTTTATCCCATTTTCCTTTGGCCATTTTAATTTCAAAATTTATAAATTATTCATTTTGTCCACTAAGAACCTAAGACACATTAACTACTTGTTATGTTCTTGCTTGTTTTTATTTTGTATTAATCAGCAGCAGCAATATTCACCTGGTCTGATGCTCAGAGGAAAGTCAGAAATCTCAAAGGAATTTTGGATATTATATACTGATATTTGGAGGAAAGTCCACAACATGAAAAGTATTGTTCCTTGTTGTCTATAAGCAAGATAGAAGAGCAAATGAAATGAAGGCATAACTGTAACAATTGCATTAAAGTCTTGGAATGATCCACTTCATTATATTGCCTTGTTCCCATGGGAATTGGGGCTCAGGCGAGCAGCAGGTTTTTTTTTAAAGAGCTGAATTATCACCTAAGGTGGTAGGAAGGCTGTAGGAAGGCTGTATGTAGGAAGGTATTTCAGCAATATTACTTTTAACTAAATACAAATATTAAGGAATATAGAATTAAAGTAAATTGCATGATGATGCTCTCATGTCCTGCATATGTAATATCTTTTTAAAATCTGTAACTATTAATACTTCAGATGATAACCTTCATTTGTTACCAACCTTTGTTCATCTTCATGAATTATATTTTAACTTTTATTTTTTTCGATCTACTTTAAGTTATTGTATTCTTAATAATACAATTTTTATTGGTTTGTCATTGAACTATGCAGCAATAACCTAAGAGGAAAATGTTAAAAAATAAATAGAATAATTTTTCACATGACCTAAATATAAATGAATGTACATTGGCATAGCAAAATACATTCTGAGCGAGAACAAATCTCTTTCTCTCTCTCTCTCTCTCTCTATGTATCTAATGTCTCTTTTTTATATTTATGTGTTATTTTGGGATACATACTAAGTTAACCTCATTAAACTTTTCTCCAGGAATTGATGCACTTACAATTGACGATTCATTATGCTGCTCCACCTGTGTAGTGTTAAGGTCAGTGTGTTTTTCTGATTATAAAAACCCACCCATGTCATTCCATTATAAATCATAACCATTCATAATGGAATGTGCCATAGCCCAGAATTGGTACACCCTGTTTAAAGATCTGGTACACATGCTCAATTCAGGCTATTTGGATTTGTTGAAACAGGGTTTAGGATTACAATGAGCCTCTTCTCTTTTCTATCTTTCTACTGGTATTCCCTTTAAGATCCCACTAATTTTACATTTTGTTCAGCCAGAACCATATTTGTGACTCTAGGAATCCTTTAACTAAAGAAATATTTTTGGTAAAAGGAAGTAATTTGATTGATGAAAACAAATATACAGTATGTCTTCTAAATTGTGTTTCAAAAGATTCTGTCACATATTTGCTTTATTCCTAAGGCATTTGTTTGTGGGCAGAGTCAGGGGTGAAATTCAAATTTTTTCCCTACTGATTCTGTGGGTGTGGCTTAGTGGACATGGCTTGGTGGGACTCAGTTTCTAAAAGGAAGAAGGCAGGCAGGCATAGGTGGGGCCAACCGATTCAAATCGTCCCTACCGCTTCTCCCGAGGTGGTGCAAGGTGGTTGAATTCACCCCTGGGCAGAGTGTTTACTTAGATTATTTTCATTCTGGAATGATGGTCTGTTTTCACCTTCTGGGCTATATACAATTATAAATTTTCACTAATAAAAATATTATGAGGCATCTGATATTAGCCAATTTCTTCTCTTCCACCTCCTCTTCAACTGCTCCATGCAACATCCTACATTCTTGTGAAGAGTTAATCAATTCTTGTGAACAAGATTTTAAGGGGACTGCAATGAGGATGGATATTGGCAATAATTGAGTGCTCCACTTGTATGAGCAATATGTTTATAGTGTAACAGCATACATTGCCTTGGGAGCCTTATTTCTAACTAAAGGTTGTTTCCGTTTATATATTTTGAATTAAAAAAACATAGTCTGTTCAAATGTTAATAAGAGTACTGTGATTGTCTTTTTATGAATAATAAAGTTTACAGTAGTGACACATTATGTTCTAGGGAAGTCTATGCTCAATATATATTTTATTTTTAATACTACTACCTTTAAGTTAAGATTGAAGCACCTGAATGTAAGTGTGAACCAGAACATACTTGAGAACAGGAATACATCTTTCAGCATGGCTTATAGACATTTAAACTTAGATCCATTTAAATCCTTAGACCTTAAAGATTGCTCACCTTTTCATTATGCTTCCTTTGAAAAACAACTAGCCCTAGATGTATAAATTATTCAACCTCCTGGCACCTTCAACTGTGTAACTTCCATCTGTCAATTTCATACATATGAGTTTTGTCTGTATGCAGCATTAATTTGATTCTTAGTCATCTTAGTACATAAATCTGCCATGACAATATGCATGCTATATATATATTTGCATACATCAACTGGATTGATTCCTATTGCAATGTACACATCTTAGACGCATCGTATTTCTAAATTATTATGTGTTTGTTAAAACTGAGATAATATAATGGTGATTTCCCAAATATTTTTATCTCTGAATTAAACAAAGTGTTCCTTGAGTTTTTCTTTGCTACTGATTTATCAAAATAGTTTTATTTTCCGGAGGGTGGAATAATTTTTAGATCTGCATTCTTTTTTTTTTAATATAATTTTTTATTAAACATAACAATTAAACATTGAACATGGTGGAGGCATTTTGACAACTTTTGGTCATCGTTCTAGTGAAATATAATAGAATATATATCTTATATACATTTATACATTTATATATATGTATGTATATATGTGTGTGTGTGCGTGTGTGTTTATATATATACTCTGAGTTTATATATCACTCTGAGAAGCACAGAGCTGAAGACAGAAGCCTGAAGATGATGAATGAGACTTCATCGAAACGTTGCCTAGATACTTCCAATCTTACGCGGGAGAAAACCCGAATAACCAAAGATCCACATATATATATATATGTATGTATGTATGTATGTATGTATATGTATATGTATATGTATATGTATATGTATATGTATATGTATATGTATGGTATTCAGCTTTGTTCGGGTATTTTCCCACATCATTTTAGTTGTGCTTTTAAAGTTGTAGCAACATTTCGGCAGAATCTCATCTGCCATCATCAGGCTTCTGTATAGTATTCATCTGTGAGTCAGACTTTCACAGCCATTTCTGTTTTAAATTTGGTGCTCGCCTACGCTGTGCCAGAATGGTTTTTTCTTCATCCTGAATAGTTGGGAGTCTTGGTCTGTGTTTATTGGCCTTAGAGTTTGCTGTGTTCTGCTTGATTGGTGTTTCTAATATCTTCTGTCTGTTTTGTAGCTTTTTTTGTCTTGATTGGCTGGCAACATTGTGTTTCCTGTATTGGAGGCTTTTAGTGCGGCTTGGCTCCGAGTAAACGGACGGCAATCATTTATTAGGAAGCTAGGTTTCATCTGGGTGCCTGGTTGGGGTGTGTTTGAGCTGGATGTATCAGGGGGAGTCTGTTTGTGCCCAGGTGTTTGGCTGGCTTGTGGTGTGGAGATTTTTTTGTTTGAGAGTGCAGGCTTCCAGATAATTGACAGTCTGGTGGAGTCATCTCTTCTATTCATGCTTTCAGGTCTTTTTTCAATCTCTATGGCTTCTCTGATAATTCTGTAGCTGGGGTTTTCTATGGTGGCTAGGGTTTTGGTGCCATTGAAGTCGATGCTATGACCTATGGCTTTCATGTGTTGGACTAGTGAGGAAGTGTGTTCCAGCTTTTTTACTGCATTTTTGTGTTCATCTAGGTGGGTACTTATTCTTCTATTGGTCTGTCCAATGTATGTGGCAGGGCATGATGCACAGGGGACTTCATATGTGCCTTGGTTTTCCAGGTCAATTTTATCTTTGGGGTTTCTTAGGATGGCTGCTATTTTTCCGTTTTGAAGGCAGTCTTGATGTGATGCCTGTGTAGTATCTTACTGATTTTGTCTGTAGTACCTCTTATGTAGGGCAGGACAGCTGTTCCATAGGTCTGTTCACCTTCTTGGTCTCCATTATGTCTCAATGTGTTTTTGTGGATCAGGCCAGTGATTTTGCTTTTGTGGAAGCCATTGGCTGTCAGTACTTTACTCAGGTGAGACAGATGAGATTATGCCGAAACGTTGCTACAACTTTAAAAGCACAACTATAATGACGTGGGAAAATACGTGAACAAAGCTCAATGCCATACATTTAAGTACCATGAAAACTTAAGAATATATATATATATATATATATATATATATATATATATATATATATATATATATAATTTGTTTTCTGAGGTTCTCGCGGGTATTTGTATGTGGATCTTTGGTTATTCGGGTTTTCTCCCGCGTAAGATTGGAAGTATCTAGGCAACGTTTCGATGAAGTCTCATTCATCATCTTCAGGCTTCTGTCTTCAGCTCTGTGCTTCTCAGAGTGATGTGAGCTTGCAGCTGCTTCTTCCTTTTAACTGCTAGTGGGGGTGTGACTTGATTGGGTGGGGGCTTGGCTGTGTTCTGATTGGGTGGGGGTGTGTTCTCATTGGTTGGGGGTTTGGCTGTGTTCTGATTGGTTGGGGGGTTGGCCATGTTCTGATTGGCTGGAGGTGTGTTCTGTTCAGGTGGGGGCTTGGTTGTGCTCAGGTTGGTCTTAGTTACTGGGGGATTTGAGCTGGTGAGCTGTGATCTTGCTGTTTGGTTACAGACAAACTACAGACAAAATCAGCAAGATCCTCCAAAAACACAACATTAAAACAGCATTCTGCACAAACAGAAAAATATCCACCATCCTAAGAAACCCTAAAGACAAAATCGAGTTAGAAAGCCAAGGAGTATACGAAATCCCTTGCACTGCCTGCCCCACCACATACATTGGACAAACTAACAGAAGAATAAGTGCACGCGTTGAAGAACATAAGAACTCAATCAAAAAAGAAGAACCGACCTCTTCCCTGGTCCAACACCTCAAAGCCACAGGACATGAGATTGACTTTAAAAATACCAGAACTATCGCCAAAACCGAACACTTCAACAACAGAATAATCAGAGAAGCCGGCTTCCGGTTTGTCGGCTTCGCGAGCGGCAGGGATTTGCGAAGCTGCGCGATCCCTGCCACGCTAGCCGTTTTTGGGGCTCCGACCCACACGGGTACGGAGCTAGGCTGCCCTGCAGGGGCAGCTGAAGGTAGGGGGATCCGGAGAAGGGACTGGGGGTGTTGCAGACCCCCTCCCTGGCCGGCAGAACCCCTTTTCCCAGGACGGTGCAGCGGCGGTCCGTAATGGCCGCCACAAAGAAGCTGGCAGCCGGGTAAGAATGCGCAGGAGGAAGTGGAGAAAGTGATTGAGAGGAGAAAGTTTTTCTTGGCTCCTAGGACTCTAAGACATATTTAATAAAATTCCTGAAAAGTATGACTTTCTGAATAATACCTGCCAGAAGAGGAAAAAAGCGGCTGCTTGAAAGTGCTGAAAGGATAGCTTTCCCTCTTTTCCCTACGGAATAAATAACTGGATATTAAGAAACCTATTTTTAGGTGGAAATTGGGTTTAAGCGATGAGTGGGAAGAGAGAGATTAAAAAGAAAATATTTGTATGCTAAGATTTTGTTGGAGCAGATGCCTTAAGGATTTGAAGACTAGAATATATTGTAATAAGATTTTAAACAGATTTGGACTTTCTTTCTCTTTGATTGATATTACCCCAGAAGGAGAAAGTGAGAACTCTGCCTTGGTTTGGACTGATTGATAACTTTGGGACTGTTTTATCTTTTTTATTTTCTTTTGAATATTCTGTTTGTTGTAAGAAGAAAGAAGGAGAAAAGAAAAGAAAAGATTTATAATGGCTCTTTCTGTTGAGGAACTAAGAAAAGAATATGAACAAGCAAAAAAAAAATGGTAAAGATGGTGTGGAAGAAGCTTTCCTTTTCTTAGAAATGGCGCTTACTAATTATCAACAAAAATTACAACAGATGAAGACAACAGAGGAACAAGAAAGAAAGGAAGGAGCCATCTTTAATGAATCTCAGAATTTGATCCAGAAAAAAGGAAGAGAGAAAGAAAAGAAAAGAAGAGAAAAGAAGAAAACTAAAGGACTTAAGGACATAAGATCTAAAAAAACATTTAAGAAAGGGAAAAATAAAGTGCAAAACCAATATGAGGATTGTAAACAAAGGGGAAAAGAAATACGACAGAGAAGGGAAGCCGGTAAGGCAGAGGCTAGAAGAAGGGGGGGTAGAAAGGTTTGTTGGGAGAAGAAAGAAAGGGAAAAGGTGGAGAAAAGCTACAATGTTTTGAAATTAAATGGAAAAAAGGAATTTTTTATGGATAATGGATAAAGTATAATTTTTTTTTAAAAAAAAGATTTTGCAAGGTACATAAGATGAGATGGTAGTATTGCAATGGTTTAAGAGTTGATAAGAGATTAAAATGTTAAAATGTTTAAAAATGATTGGCTTTAAAACTTAATAATAGGAGAGGTTTAGAATATTGTTTTAATTAAAGAGTTTAATAAAATTATGGTATTGATGTTATTATAAAATTTTTATTATAGTATTTCTTTTTAATATTTGGATTTATTGTCTAATTATGCACTTAATTGTGTTGGATGTATTAGTTAGATAGAATGTACCAAGCAAAATCTGATTGGGTATTAGATATTATTTTAAAGATTAATTTGATTAACTTAGGGGGGAGATAGAAAGGCATCATACTCTGATTAATGATTTCAGGAGAAACTGATTTTCTTTTTTTTCATAAGCGATGAGACAAAGGGATGATAAAAAATGGACAAAAGATACAAATATAATGATTTAAACTAAGATGATAATTAAGGTAGAATTAAGAAGTGTGAAATATGTGGAGAAGTTAATATAGAAGGCTTAGAATGGTAAATAAAATAAGTAATGATATGTAAGATGAGCATGAATATAATTGAAGTCCATGAAGAGAGAGACACCTGGGTCCAAGTTACTTTCAAAAAGATTTTTTTTTATGTTTTGTGTGTTGTGTGTATATGTCTTTATTGGGGGGAGAATTGGTAAAAACTTGTAGAAATATAGAATGAGAATAATGGTAACTAAGTCAGAAAGAATCAGATGAAATAATAATAATGATATTGAATAAGAGTAAAGAGAAGTAAAGAGAAATTGAATAAGAGGTTTTGGTATATTATATGGAAATGGTTTAAAACAGAATCATAATTTATCTGACTTGTTAAATTTACAATGGAAAAAGGTTTAAACATGTAATGAATAATGATAATTTGTGTGTTTTAAAAATTAATAAAACTTGTTTTAAAAAATTAAAAAAAAAAAAAAGAATAATCAGAGAAGCCATAGAGATAGAAAAATGCCCACACAGCATGAATAAAAGAGATGACACCTCCCGCTTACCAGCCATTTGGAAACCCGCCCTCATGAACAGACGAGTGCCTAACATGATGAATGACACCAGACCCCACACCCACGAGGGCCACACGAGATGCCACCACCACACTTCCACGTAAAAAGCAGACTCACACCCACACAGAAGATGAGACACGACCACAGACCAGAAGCCGCACTGCAGCTGCATCACTACCCACTTCAAACCCCCCTGAGCCATACATGAAGCGAACTGACCCCCACCATGAAGATGCAGCACGACCATGAACTCGAAACCAAACAGCAAGATCACAGCTCACCAGCTCAAATCCCCCAGTAACTAAGACCAACCTGAGCACAACCAAGCCCCCACCTGAACAGAACACACCTCCAGCCAATCAGAACATGGCCAACCCCCCAACCAATCAGAACACAGCCAAACCCCAACCAATGAGAACACACCCCACCCAATCAGAACACAGCCAAGCCCCCACCCAATCAAGTCACACCCCCACTAGCAGTTAAAAGGAAGAAGCAGCTGCAAGCTCACATCACTCTGAGAAGCACAGAGCTGAAGACAGAAGCCTGAAGATGATGAATGAGACTTCATTGAAACGTTGCCTAGATACTTCCAATCTTACGCGGGAGAAAACCCGAATAACCAAAGATCCATATATATATATATATATATATATATATATATATATATATATATATATATATATATATATATACACACACACACACACACACACACACACACACACACACACACACACACACACACATTTATCTTTATTTACATCTTCTAACACTCTTAGTATTATTTAAGTCTCATGATCACAGATATCCTCTTAATTCTTTTCAATCTTGAACCCTTCCTTTCTGTCCCCACCAATAGTAAAATCTATTTCAAATTATATAATACTCAGATTCATCCTTATTTTTCATCTCTAGTGTTAGCCTATCCATTTCAGCACAAGTCAAATTTTTATTTATTAGTTCATCTTCACTAGGAATTTTTTTCTCTTTCCACTTCTGGGCAAATACCCATTCTTGCCGCAGAGATGACGTATATTATCAAATATAGTTCTTCCTTATTTTTTTTATATAATTCCCAATAAAAAACATTCTAGTCTATGGACTATTTTAAATCCCATCATTTCTTCCAACCATTTCCCAATCCTGTGCCAAAACTCTAGTGCTTTTTTACAGCTCCACCATGCATGATAATATGTGCCTCGTTCCATTAAATATTTCCAACATTTTGGGGATTATTATACATCTTAGATGCTATTGGTAAAACATTTTAAATAAATTCTGCTTGTATGCTGTGGCAAGCATAATCTTTTTGTTCCTTTCCCATAATGTTTGCCATTGATCCAATTTTATGCTGTATCCAAAATCTCTAGCCCAGGTCACCATCATCTCTTTTACCTATTCATCTTCCTATTTATATGCCAGTAAAAAATTATAGGTTTTCCTCATTAATTTGTCATCTGGCCCCAAGAGAATTTTTTCCAATACCATTTCTTGCCCATTAATCCCCCATTCTTTTTTATCATTTCCATACCTCGATTGGATCTGTAAGTATTCCCACCATTCTAAATCCATCCCTTGTTGCTTTAAATCTTGTCTAGATTTTAGATCTTCAACTTCATTTATAACATCTTTGTAAATAACAATTTTCCCTTGTTTTAACAAATTTGGATGTAGAACCTCTAGAACTGATACCAATTTGGCATTTCTATATATATTTGATTTTTATTTTTATTCCAAATCTTAAATAATGCTTGCCTAATTTTATGTTGTTGGAAGTGATGATGTGTGCCTGGCCTATCAGACCATAGGAATGCGTGCCATTCTTGCTACAGATCATGGCCTTCTAATTGCAGTATTCTTCTATTTTTTTAATATTATCCAATCTGTAATCCAGGTCAGTGATGCTGCTTGATAGTAGATCTCCCATTCTGGCAAGCTGAATCCTCCCCTTTCTTTGTCTTCCTATAGTAGTTTTAATTGGATCCTCGGCTTTTTCCCTTGCCACACAAAATTGGATGTTATTTGATTCAGTTCTCTAAAAAAAATGGTTTAGTTTTATGGGTATATTTTGAAACAAAAATAACAATTTTGGTAGGACATTCATTTTGATTGTAGATATTCTACCAGTTAATGAAAGTCTTAGGCTGCCCCAGTTTTCTAAATCTTCTTTAATTTGTTGGCTTAATTTATCATAGTTATCTTCTTTAAGTATGGTACATCTTGATGAAATAGGGATCTGCACTCTTGTTTTAACAATTGAGCAGCCATTCATGCCTTTTAAAATGATTGAGATTTGTATCTATAACAAATGAGCTTTTATCAGTCAGTTAATTAAATGTATTTCAAAAACTTACATAAGAAATATTTGAAGCTTGTTCATTGAACAAAATATTGATGTAACTTCAGAAATTACTATGCAATCATTTTATAATATTTTCATACATATTTTCCTACACCACTCTTGATTGTTTGTAAGCAAAGATCTCTGTATAATTTTTTAAGTGTAAATAAATTATTTTCATTTATCATGTGTTGCTTTTACAGTTCAAGAAATTAGAAAGGGTCCCTTTGGAGACATTTGCAAAGCACCCATTCCTTCTGCGTAGTCAGCTGCCACTTGCATTGTCTAGTTTGTGACTCTTCCTTTGGTCTCCCAAGATTATTCACACATACTATAACATCCATGCTCCCCTTACCTTTCAGGAGATAAGTTCTTAAGCAAGCCCTCTCTAAATGGAAAAAATATTGAAGACAAGAAGTCCTGATTTTTTGGGGGAAAAATGCTTAAACAGAAGTTGCAGCAGTACATTCTCTCAATTAATATAATGAACTTGAAATTAACATTTCTGTATTTGATTTATAAAAAGTGTTATTAATTCAACATAGATGCCACCCAACTCCAGGTTGGTCAGCTCACAGTATAAAAACAAAGCAAATCTACAATAAAAATATAAAATGATAAGCAAAATGGTTAGTTATAACAAAATATAAGCTAGCAAGGGTTCCAACTATTCTAACCCAGAGAACATTATAATACAATATAGTGATAACTCCATCTAAAATCATTTAAACTTTTGGGGAGAACAGAGTATAAGCTTGTATAAGCTGCTCTGGTGGATGGAAATGTAGGGAAGAAAGTGTTAGGTTCAATAAAAATGATATCTCTGCAAATATTAATAACCCTGTGGTCAAATTCATATTTTGTCCAAACAGAACATCTAGAAAGTGGGTAAGAGATAACTTACAATAAATTTTGTTTTTTTTCTTGTCCATAGAGGTAAGCAAGTTGTTTCTTTAACTACTCGGCTGGTTTTCTTTAAGATAAGTCAGCTTTTTGGAAATGTATCAACAGTCAATTCCACTCCATTTACAAAGGCTCATCCTTATTATTTGTCCACACTTTTTTAGTCCATTAGAAGATCAAAATAACTGATTATACATTTGTAACATAAACATGAAGACTCTGAAAATGTTTGAAGGAGATACTTTGTAAAGCACATTGGGATGCCTGATGCATCTCTTCTCAAAGCGTTAAAGGACCTGTGACATAATTACTTCGAAAGTTTTCCCCTATTATCTGCATACACACTTGTCCCCATGACATTTCTTCCAAGTTACACCAGCAAAGTTCAGTAGCTCTTAAGAGTTGTATTGTTTTTAATTCCAGATTCATTAAGCAATGACACTTTTTTCTGTGTAAAGCAAAAGCCCAGAGGTGGAAGGGAGACAGGGATGATTTTCAGTGAATAGCAGAGTTGCTGATCTTAGATGAAATTCCAGAAAAGCCAGGGAAAGGGATGCCCAGAGGAGACACAAGGTGCTGGAGAAAGAGATCTCCAAAGCTGAGAGGCAAGCTGAGTGACAGAGACAGGCAGATTTCCCTGAGGGAGATCCTATCATTTCCTATTCATTGAAAGGCTGATCCAGTTGGGAAGCAGGAGACTCCCTAACTCGGTCACCAGATGGTACCAGAGAACAATCTCCACAGCTGATCTTTATAAAAGCCAGCAGTGAGAATCCCTTTGCCCCACAATCAAATAGACTGCCAACAAACAGTCATTGGTATCCTAATTTAAAAAAGAGGCCATATTTACCCCAGAGAGGCAGGGCTCAGCCCAGGGGAGAACCAAGGACTGGAGCAGATGAGACTCTGATCTCCATAATGCAGGGTACCGCAGGAATTGCTGCAGCATTGCAGAAAGGAAACCAAGCTGTTCCTGTGACATCAGACTCATCCCTAGAGCATAGATACCTGAGACTCCAGATTCAGGGAGATTTGGCTAACTTCAGGGAACCTCACTCTCCCACTTCATCCCTACAGAGTAGGGATTGGCTTTCGGGATGAAGACCACAGAGAGCTAATACTCTCAGAGAATGAGGGGTTGGCCCCAACACTCCAGCATTTACAGGACTCTTTCACCCGGCCATATTTAAATAACTTTTGTTTAAAGCCAAAACCACAGCCAACATGGGAGCTGAGCTAAGTGCAGCAGAGCCAGCATTGGGCTGCCAGATCCAAATGAACTCCTCTTTTAGGAACCAACAGTGGAGAGTGAGGAGATCCCCTCACCCCGATTGTTCTGCGACGTGGTCAGGAGGCAATGGGTTCACCCAGGAACATACTTCAACCCAACTGGGAATGACAATTTTTTTCTCCAATGTAGCTTCAGACTTCACTGAGGAGCTACAACTACCAATAGTAGATGCTCCTGTGGCAGCCTTAATATCCTCCACTCTTCTGTCTCAAGACATGGCAGAGGCTCTGAAAACAGGATAGGAGGGCAGAACTGACCCTTCAAAGGCCTCATCAGGCAGCAGCCTGGGCTGTCAAGGCAACAACGACCGCTTCCTTCTTTAATAGAGTCCCCTTACTCTGGCTTTGCTAGATGCAAGAGAGAGCTTCACCTGATGACCAATGCCTCCACCAGGACATCAGCAAGCTGATAGCAGCAACAGAACTCTCAGCTGATGCACCCTAGATGGAGCCAAATTTGCTTCCAGGACCATTGCATCATTGGTAATGGCCCATTGTCTGCTGTGGCTTTGTCACTGGCATAAGATCCAAATGGAGGCTAGCATCTGCCCCCTTCAAGGGTGGCAAGCTATTTGGAGAGACCATGGAGGCCATATTGGTGGAAACCAAGGACAGGAGAAAGATTCTGCCTTCCTTATACAGGTGAGCTAATGGTTGCCTCTCACCTTACTTTCGCAGGCATTCTTTGGCCAACAGACACTGGATTGGGCTACTCCCAGAGGATGTACCCCCATAGAGCTGACTGCCAACCGGATAGAACTGGATCTTGGGATAGGAAACAGATAACAATTCCAGACAAAGAGACCATTTTGCGGCTCTGGGGGTCATCCTTTCATCACCACAAGTGACCCCAGGGCCAACCATCCCATCGGTGGCTGCCTAGGGCTATTTGCAGATCAATGGGAGGCAACTATGACAGACACCTGGGTCCTAAACACCATGAGACTAGGCCTCACATTCAAAATTTCTCTCCACTCCCCCAAGATTCTTCATACGTTGCCTCATATCAAAAAGGAGAGGTCAAAGAGAGGTCTCATGGAGGCCACAATCCAACACCTGTTGGACATTCAAGCTATCTATTCTATTTGTAGTCCCAAAGGCCTCGAGGTGGGTGGGTGGAGGTGGAGAGCAATTCTGGACCTGAAAAGATTAAGGAGATTCAAGATGCAGTCCCTCCAATCAATCCTGGAAAGCATCTGGGGTGGTGATGGTTGCGACTTCTTAACATCCATAGACTTGACAGAAGTATACCTCCACGTACCTATCCTACCATCCCACCACTGGTTCCTCAGGTTCTACTATGAGGGATGCCTGTCAGGGTTCCAGAAATTGTTAGGTTTAATCAGTAATTCCGAGACAGGCATATTCTCAAAGTGCTTTATTAAAGCAAAAAACTTGGCATGTGAGATTTTGAAATTAAAGTTTCCTCCCAGATCTCCCACAAGACTCAATCAACACCCACGCCATAAAGAATGACCTTGATAGTCTTACGTATCTGTTATGTCTAATAAAAAATACTCAAATACCAACAGCCTCCCCTTCCATCCTCCATATCAGTGTGGCAGCTTTTAATAGGGATTCCAAAGCTGACAGGCATCCTCCCTTGGAAAATTCACCTCCTAAAAGAACATAAAAGAACAAAATACAAACCGGGGTTAATGTTATAACTTAGCCCTCCCTCCCCCCCAGGAGGACCTTTCGGCTTGTTAGGAAATTCTTCATGAAATTCTTTAACAAATCTATCTGCATGTACACCCCAACTTTTGACCCAAGTAGCATCTGATACAGGGTAACCCTTCCATAAAACCAAATACTGTAATTGTCCTCAGTGTAATCTAGAATCGAGGATTTTTTTGATTTCATAATGTGTTTCACCCTGTATGATTAAAGGGAGTGGGGGAGCGATTGGTATTGGTCTTATCATTGATGTACTAGCTGGTTTTAATAAACTACTATGGAACACTGGGTGAATTTTCCCTAATAGTTGTGGAAGAGTTAATTGGACCGTGACCAGATTGATTATTTTCAAAATCGGGAATGGACCTAAGAATTTAGGTCCCAGTTTTTTACTAGAAAGTTTCAATCGAAGATATTTGGTTGACAAATATACTTTGTCTCCTATTTTAAATGGTGGTTGGAGGTATATATGTTTGTCTGCTTGCTTTTTGTAATCTCTTGCGGCTTCAGTTAAAGCTTTTTGTGTGTTTTCCCAACCTTTTTTTAATGAGTTCATCCATTCTGTTACAGACATGGATGTAGGAGGTTCTCTAGGTAATTCTGGCATTGGGAATTCCATGCCAGTGTTGATTTGGAATGGAGTTAATCCCATGCTGCCATGTACTGCATTATTATAAGCAAGTTCTGCAAAGGGTAATAATTCAGCCCAGTTTTTCTGTTGATAATTTACATAACATCTAATGTATTGTTCCACTATGGCGTTCGCCCTCTCTGCTGCTCCGTTACAGGCCGGATGGAATGCTGAGGATAACCCTTGGGAGGACCCAATAGATTTCAAGAACTCCCTCCAAAATTTTGTGGTAAATTGTACCCCTCTGTCTGATTAATATCAGGTACTCCATGTAGTCTACAAATATGCTTCACAAACAGTTTTACAAGCTTTTTTGCAGATGAAAATCTTTTACAGGCTGTAAAGTGGGCCTTTGGTTGTGTTGGTTCAGCTACTTGTTGGAGGAGACCAGGGGTTTTTCCAGTTCTGTGTTTCATTGTGGCACAAATTGAGCAACTTTTTACATAGTCCTCGACATCAGGTTTCATTTTTGGCCACCAGAACTGTTTCCTGACTAAATGTAGGGTTTTTAAGAACCCGAAGTGGCCTCCCAACCACGAGTCGTGATTATGCTTTAGTACCACTAGTCTTAGGTTTGCGGGTACATAAAGCTTAGTCCCTTTCCAAGCCAGTCCATTCATTGTTAGTTCGGTTTGATGGTCTACAAACCAGGGATCGGTTAATAGGGCTGCTTTCAACTCCATGGTCAGTTTGTTTTCCAGGCGGTCGAGGTTGCGGTTGGCTTGGCCTCGAGTGGTTATTTGGCCTGCTGATTGAGCTTCTGATACCAAAGCCTGTACTATTTCCTCTCTGTGACTTTCAAACTGGGGTTTCCTGGACAGGGCATCCACCAAGATGTTTTTCCCTCCGGGGATATATTTCATGTTGAAGTTGAACTGCTTGAAGTATTGAGGCCAGTGGACTTGTTTAGGGGATAGTTTCCAAGTTTTTTTTTAGAGCCACAAGGTTTTTGTAATCAGCCCATACCTCAAACGGCTCCTTCACCCCTTCTAGGAAATGCCTCCAAGTCAATAAAGCCCATCTTACTGCAAATGCTTCTTTCTCCCTTCGCTCTGTGTCTGTCAGCTTTTTGGAGACATAAGCGCAAGGCATTAGTCAGTTCTGAGAGTCCTTTTGTAGCAGAACGGTTGCTACTGCCACATCACTAGCATCAGCTTGGACTATAAAAGGTTTGGTTGGGTCTGGGTGTTGAAGAATGGGTTCAGATGCAAAAAGGCGTTTTAGAGTTTCTAAAGCTTTCTGACAGTCTATGGTCCAAGCAAGGGGTTGGCTGGGTTTTGGTTTGAGGGGGGAGGGCCCCATTTTTAACAAATCCATCAAAGGGAGAGTGACCTCGGCAAAAGAAGGAATGAATTGTCTATAAAAGCTGGCAAAACCCAAAAAACTTTGAAATTGCTTGCGTGTTTTGGGGGGTTGGCAATCCAGTACGGCTTTTACTTTTCCCGGATCCATTTCAATTCCCTGGTTGGATATTTGGTAACCCAGATAATCCAATGACTCCTTGTGGAATTTGCATTTTGATAGTTTTACGTATAACTTGGCAGCTAGAAGGTTTTTCAGCACTTGTCTGACCAATTTAATGTGTTCTTCGATGGTTTCGCTGAATATAAGAATGTCATTCAGGTAAACTAGGAGCCCCTTGTTCAAGTGTGGATGTAACACTTCGTTGATGAGTTGCATAAATACTCGACCGGAAAAGAATGTGCAGGAGGAAGATAAGAAGAGAAAGTTTTGGTTGACCGAGTTAAACTGAAAAAGCAACAACGTAAGGTATCCTGGAATTTGAACTATAAAAAATAACATGGTTCCCAAAGAAGACTTTGAAGCAGCGAAGGGGAGAGGGAAGGGAAAGGATTTGGCTTTTTTTTTCTTCCCTTCCTTATACTGACAGCTAAGAAATTTAAGTAAGAAATTGACAAAAATGGAGGAGACTGCCTGGAACTAAAAGGAACTTACAGTGAAACCTTAACAAGATTCCTAAAAGATCCATTCTAACTGAAACTTTGTAACAAAATAATAGAACCCCAGGAAGAGAAAGTGGAAAAAAGAAGCAAGAAGAAACAGCTTTGGATTATTTGGATTACTTGGTGATTTTTGGATTTTTGGCTATTGGATTTAAATGACTAAAATCAATCGGGTGGTTGTTTAAAAGTGTTTAAAATGGCATCACTTTTAGAAGAACTGAAAATGGAACTTAAAAAACAGAAAGATGCACAAGAAGGAAGAGGTTCTTTTGACTTCGTATTTCAATTTTTAGAAATGGAGTTCTGGAACTATGAGAAACAACAAGAAACGCTTGTAGAACAAGAAGGTTGGGACAAAGAAGAAGCCATTTTTAATGATGAAGTAATTTTATGTGGGAAAAAAAGAAAGGGGGGAAAGAGAGTGAAAACTTTAAGATTTGAAAAAACAACCAAAAAAAAAAAAAAAGAATAGTTTGAAAAATAATTACAATATTAGGAAGCAACAGAAGAGCGGATCACAGAAGAGAGAATTAGAAGTAGAGAGACAAGGGGGCAAAAAGGCGAGGGAGAAGAAGAGGGGGAAGAAGGAAAGGAAAAGAAGTTATAAAAGACACAAACAAGATATAGAGAAATAGGGAAAATTTATAAGGATTGAAAGTATAAGCCTATTTAGAGATAATGGGTGAAAATTTAATTGAAAAGGGGATCCTGCAAAGGTACATAAGATAGTATTGTTATATTAGAAATAGAAATAATTTTAGAAAATATGAAAAGTATGATTAAAATGATGGATAAAATACTTATTGTAATGCAATGGAATATTTGTTAATAAATAAATGAAATAAAGTGAATGAGAGAATGAAATTAGGAAAGGATGGGAACATTTTAATTATTATTAATGATTTATAAAAGGTATAAAGTGTCATACTCCAATTAGTAACAACAGGGGAAATTTTGTTTATAGAGAAAAGATAATATGAAATTGAAACAGGACAGACAAATGTATAAATATAATGATTGGAAAGACATTGAAACTTAGAAAAAGATATATAATTGAATTTAGATATGAGATAATTAAAAATAAAGTTGAGAAAACCAAGGGAGGGGAAAATTATGGAGAAAATGTTAAAATAGTAATAAGATATGGAATAGAACACCAAGATGAATATGAAATTGAGTTTGTGTCTGTATGAAGAAGTGATAACCTGGGATCATGCTATTCTTAAAAAAAGATGTTTTATTTGTATTATGTTTTTTTGAAAACCCAAATAAAATTTATATTTTAAAAAAAAGGTATGGGCCAGAAGTGGTAGCAATAGCAAATAGAGGTAAAGATCCAAGAGAGGAATATGGGAGACATGCTAAGAAACAAATAATCAAAGCTTTAATGCGAGTGAGAGATGATAGATAACAAAAAAGGGCTAGAAGTTAGAGAAAGGGGGATTAGGGGAATAGAATCTTTACATTATAAGGTGAATTAATAACAAGGGAATTTATAATTTTAATGAGAGTAATTTTAATATTTTATATGGAATGATGAAACAATTGAAGAACACAATATAAATATGTGTATGATTAAACTATATAAGATTGTTGTAATAAATATGAATATGAATATTTTATTTGTAGGGAAAGGAATGACACGTAGAATTTGATTGACATAAAATAACAAAAATAACATATTGAAATAAGATAATAATGAACAATTATAACTTAATAAAACAATTGTACTATTATTAGAATTATATAACTTGTCAAACATAAATATGAGGAATAATTATTTTATTTGTAATAAATAAACTGTAAAATGTGATTAGAAAGGGGATATTTTTAAAATATAATAGTGGCATAGTTAAAAATCAGAAAGGGGATAAATAATGGAAGACTATAACCCAATATAAATTGGTGGATTATTATTAGAACTATATAAGTCTGGTAAACACCAGAAATATGATTAATAATATTTAATTTGCAGTTAAAAGAGGGATATTTAGAATATGGAGATTGACACAAAAATAAAACATTGAAATCATGAATAATTAACAAATGAAAGATTACAATTTAGCAAAAGGTGTATTAATATTAAAAGTGTCAACTGTATCAACTATGAAGAATATTGTCATATTTGTTTTAAAATGTAAGGAGTGCCACACTGTTCACACAATGATATTTGTAAAAAACTGAAAAAGTTAAAAAAAATGGGCAAAAAAAAGATATCCATATATAGAATAATGTTATAATCAAAAAAGGTTTAGGATTGTTATGCTACACAAGACTTTCTCAGTCTTTTTCTTCTCTGAAAACAATAATTTGAGTAATTGCTACTGAAGCATATGCTTAGTAATATGTAGATGATACATTGAAGGAAAAATAATTTTCTTCACTTCTGGTTCTATTAAATCTATTTGACAATTGCATGCTGCCTCATATTTTAATAGCATGGTCTCTTTGCATTGATGCATTTTTTATGTTTTCTCTAAGAAACCTTACATTTCAAGTAATGGGTCTTTTACTTTTCCCCAATCTCATTTTTGGGGAATAGAGCCTATGTAATGTTTGTCTTCTTTTGGGTATGCTTTGCTTCTCAGTGGCTCAAGGTTGACTCAGCCTCCCATCCTTTCAAGGTCAGTAAAATGAGAACCCAAATTGTTGGAAGCTATATGCTGATTCTGTAAACTCCTTAGAGCGGGCTGTAAAGCATTGTGAAGCAGTATATAAGTCTGCGTGCTATTGCTACTTACAGCTTAAGAATGGAATACTGTATTTTTCAGAGTATCAGATGCACCGGACTTTAGACGCACCTTGGTTTAGAGGAGGAAAGTAAGAAAAAAATATTTTACCTCCATGGGTCCCATTTTTGCCCTCTCCGGTGTCCAGAGGCACTCTGCAGGCCAAAAAAAAAAAAGGACCCATGGAGGGCCTCTGGAGCAGTGGTGGTATTCAAAATTTTTTACTACTGGTTCTATAGGCGTGGCTTGGTAGGAGTCGCAGGGGAAGGATACTGTAAAATCTCCAGTCAGAGGTGGTATTTGCCAGTTCTCTGAACTACTCAAAATTTCCGCTACCAGTTCTCCAGAATTGGTTAGAACCTGCTGAATACCACCTCTGCTCTGGAGGTCAAAAACAGGCACATTTTTGCCTGCAGAGTGCCTCTGGATGCCCAGGAGGGCAAAAACGGGATGTATGGAGGCTTTGGGAGGCCAAAAATGGGCCCTATTCGCTGTATAAGATGCTCAGACATTTTCACCCACTTTTGGGGGGGGAAGGGAAGTGTGCCTTATACTCCGAAAAATAGGTTGCAATTCAGTGTTATGATGAAACTTTTCTGTAAGTCCCCAGAGTCCTATGGACTATATGCACGTAGCTATGTATAGAAATGCAGACTAAAAATAAATTGAACAATCAAATGTCAAAAGCAAATTCAATGGACAGACTCAGTTGATTGAAAAATATAATTAAGGGCTGAGAGGAAAAAAAATGTTTCCTAAAAACAGTTGAAATAGACCACTAATAATTTTAATGCACAAAATGATGACCTTAAAAAGTTTTTAAAGACTGCACAGTGGTATGCTGTTCATGCACGCTAAGCAATTTGGCAACCACCCAGTATTTCTGACTTCAACTGCCATATGCCATAGTTAGTTGATTTATGGGCTACATCATTCACCATACTAACTGTAGGAAGTGCACTGGATAGTTAAGTTGTCAGTTATAAACAGTGTTTAAGGATAAATAAAAGCCAAAATATAACACATGCATACACACACAAATACAAACCATTAGATTTTGCAGCAGAAATTCAAATCCAGAAAGCAAGCACAGATGACTGATTCAGCAGGATTCATTAACTTCTTTATATACAAAAGATGAATAAAATGTAGAATACCAATAGTAGATTCTTCCAACGTAACACAAACAAAAAACACAAGCAGCAGCTTCAGAGTTCAGAGACTAGAGCCACATCCAGGCTACTTCTAGTTTCATTTTCCAATTCAGCTACCATTGACTGGTCTGTTGCCGTGCCTATTCATTGGCTGACTTTGTTACTAAGCTGTATTCCAGTTCATAAATATACTCTGACATGCAATATTTGACAAATAAATCAAAGTAAAAGGTGGGTCTACACATTACATGCATCAGGATCTGCTAAGAAAAGCAGGTCTTCATGTCTTCTAAAGAGTAACAGAGTCAGGACAATAAAGAATTCAGAAGAATGCTGTTCAAAGGAACAGCGAAGTCACAGAATTTTGATCAATTTAATATAATGACCTCTTCAAAAATAAAATGTCCTACTCTAGTCTCCATGCTATTATTTATTCACCTTTTTTCTACATCCTTTTCATCTTCATCAGAGTTGTTGAAAGATTTGTTTTTTCAATTTTTATTTTTTCAATGAAAGCAAGAATATTAGCAAAACAGTATTCTACTTTAGTTCAGATAATTATAATTGTGCATGTGTCACTGTGTGAAATCTATACAGGTAATCATTGACTTACAAAATTTGTTTAGTGACCATTAAAGTAATTATTTGCAGTCAGCCCTTGCACTTAGTGACCATTGTAACATCCATGTGGTCATGTGCTTGTGATTTGAGTGCTTGGAAATCATCATATATTTATGACAGTCATAGCATCCTGCATTCACATGATTTTCATTTCCAGTTTTTCCAGTCGCTCCTTTGGGGTGAATCCTTTGGGAGAATCCTCTGGGAAGCTTGGCAGGGAAAGAAGGAGGGAGAGAGGGAAGAATGTCTTTGGGATTTGCCAGGAGAAATCCAGAAGGTGGATTTCCATCCTATTTCTGCCCTTCAAGGAGATGAGGGTGGGGAGTGCATTTAAGGGGGTTAATCCTTTGGGAGAATCCTCTGAAAAGCTTGGTGCTAAAAGTCTGTAGGATGCTTCCCTTTCTCTTATGTTTGGATTGGAAGGTTTGCCTCTGCTCGAAGGGCAAAATGGATAGATGGTTCCCTTTTTAAAACTATTGGGCAGGGTAGGGAGAAAGTCCCCGGCTAGCCTGTATTCTTAGGGAACTGACGGAGGGAATGAGAGTAAAGAAAACATAAAGAGGGGGAGAAAGGTCCACTGGCAGGGGGTTTTGGGCGGCTGGAGGAAAAGGACAGCGCCCAAGGGGGCGAGACCATAACTTGAAGCTCGGGGGAAAGCAAAGCGAGGTGTGGGGGGAGAGAAACGATGGCATACCCTCCCGCCACCGCTTCTACCCACCGAAGCCTGAATGACTCACTGACCTGCAGGATGTTGTCGATGCAGCCGCCATCAAGCAAAGCGATGCCCCTGTGGGAGGGCAGGCGGTTATCGTCGGCAGCAGGATCTGTCCCGCCACTGCTGCCACTGTTGTTGGAGACGGTGCTGGTGAGAGACTGCCAGAGGGAACTGTGGAAGCTACAGAGGTGGCTCCCCCGCCCGAGAAGCAGCTGAAATGCTGCCGGCGGAGGAATGTGCTCGAACTGTTCCTCCACCCAATGGAAGGGCCACTTCTTTGCTACTGCCACGCCGCAACGTCCAGCATGGACTCCAGCCTCTGCATCTTGCCCAATAGCAGCAGTCTGAACGTGGCATAAGCAGCGGTGAGGGCAGAAGGGAAAGTGACGGTAGTGGAGGAGGTGGCAGCGGTGCGAAGTGCCCCACTGCTGCCAAGGCCAACATCCACACTGACCCTGCCTGCCCGCTGACCCGACCTTCAGCCAGCACCATACCTGGGTCTGCAGCAAAGGCTCTTGGCAGGGGTAGGGAGCCCTCCATTCTCTGCCATGATCAGCCGTTAGGAGTGGCTGGTGGCGAGGCATGGCTGCTTGTGGGCCGCTCCTAAAGGCAAGTTTCCCCCAGCCCTCCCCCCATTTTGCATGTTTTAAATAGGCCTAAATTTTGTGGGAGGAGCTTAATTTCACCTCATGCCTAGAAAACATGCTAGGCCTTCCTATGGGGGGGTATTGTTGGAGAAACACGGTATGTGAACGACACTTGAAACTGTATTTTCTTGAAGGTTTTACATAGCATGTTTTTGATGTGAAGTCATTTGACAAGTTGACTTGCCATTATGTAATTTCCTTCCAGCAAACTGCAATGATGCCAGAATGATAACATGCATATTGTGATTATTATGCAAATGCTACCATTGCATACTTGCATCCTGATATGTCAGAAAAATAAATGATGGCATTTGCACGATGGTAATAATCTTTCCTTCTGCAGATGTCATTGTTTTTTTTCACACTATTGCAGACTGAACCAGGCTGATGTTGCAAATTAGAAGCAAATCACAATGGAAATATCTGTGCAACCTACTGTAGGGTTGCAGTACAGAAATTAAAATCAGTACTATAATTGAGTCTCACAGTCTTAATCTTGTTACTTAACTTTGATTTATGAAAATTTATCATAACTGCATAGAATTCTTCTATGCTTTGAAAGTGCAGTCACCCACAGCAAAGTAGCCAGCACTTAGTTTCCAAAAGGAATTAAGCTGAGGGTCACCTCTTACACAGTATTAAATAAATTGAGTTGTCAATAATTGCCAACCACGTGTACCAAGAATATGATAAAAGCTCAGTTGGCAGCAGCAATTTTTAAGAAGGTGACTTGCATTTTTTTTTGACAGAGTAGATGATGCAATTGGGAGAAGTAGTGAAAATGAAGATGACTGCAGTAAGATGACTTCAGGCTAAAATATTGACTTAGCTGCCAAAGGCTGGTGATGAGCCAAAGATAAAAGTCAAACAGAAATGTAATTTGTTAATGAAAGTTTTGTATACTTCATTAAGTAATATTATATTTCTAATAAAACGAATCCCACTTATGGAACACATTAGGTACAAGTTCATATTGCATCAGATAGACAATAAATGCATCTGTTTTAATAATAGCTACTGACAAATGGATTCCAGTTTTTATGATTACATATGTAATATGCATCAATGTTATTAGCAACACTCTCTTCATTCTGTTTGGTAATTTTCAAGGGGATGTCATTTTCATTTATATGAATTCCAATGATTCCTCTCTTTCATTTTGGCAGAATCTGTATCAGAACAGGTTATTAGGCCTGGCTGCTATGGCATCCCCATCCAGGAACTCTCAGAACCGGCGTCGATGTAAAGAATCTCTGAGGTACAGCTATAACCCAGACCATTTCCACAACATGGACATTGGAAGTGGGCTTCATGGGACAGTCACCATTCCCCGCTCGACCAGTGACACAGATTTAGTTACTTCAGACAGCCGGTCTACACTCATGGTCAGCAGTTCCTATTATTCCATAGGACATTCACAGGATCTAGTGATTTATTGGGATATAAAGGAAGAAGTAGATGCAGGTGACTGGATTGGCATGTATCTCATTGGTAAGTCAGCTATATTCATAGGATTTGTTGTAACTTAATTTTGCAAGTAAAACATGTAATGTAAAACAGATTTGTTTCAAGCTGAATATAATCCAGTTAACAAACAGTGGTCTCTTTCCTCTTGTAAAGAATCAATCAAAGCAACAATAAAAGAGATATCAAATGGAAGCAAAAAAAGAAAAACAAGAAATATTGACAATGTGAAACTTCTGCCAAGCCCTAGCCTAGGAAATTAGTTTAGTCTAGCAAAATCAGAAGATTTGGGATTAACTGCTGAATCCTGGTCATGAATGTTGCATAGCAAGCCCTACTTCTTTTGTTATTTTACATTAGTAGTGTAATTCCAAAATAGATATTGCAATTAACAACACAAATATCTGTACAGAGAAAGTTTGTAGGAAGCACGCAGTTCAGTGGGATTTCCAGTATTGAAGGGAAAGGGTGATTTGAAATAAACAGGCATGCTAACTAATGACCATTTATCCAGTGACTCTTCAAATTTACAGTGGCATTAAATGAATGGTGATGCTTGGAGTTAGCAGCCATTCCAGGATCCCATGGTCACATGATTGTAGTGTAGTTGCTTGGCAATCCATTTTTATTTATGACTGTTTGCCAAGCACCCTGTGACTGCCATGTGCAACTTTTCATGCCATTCAGAAAGTTAAAAGGGAAGCTAGCAAGGAAGATCTCAGGTTGTTAGGGTAAGTCACTCACTCACCTGCATACTCTGTGCACTCATACAGGACCGGCGACTTGCACAACCCTTGCACAATCTCCACAACCCACATGGTACTCTCACACTATTCTTGAAATGTGCAGAACTTCTCGTAAATGTAGTTAACAACTGCAACCAGGATTGTAGGGATGGATGTTACTAAGCTATGCAGTTGCACTTTACAATTGCTTAACAATGGAAATTCCATTCCCAATTGCCATCACAAGTCAAGGTCTACAGTGTTGCACCCAGAAACATTAGGAATATTTTCTGTACTAGAAATAAAAGCAAGGATCTTTCTGGAAGATGCACCAATCTTTCTAAACTTAACTGTCAACACTAATTATGCTACTTTCTTCTTTGTTGTCTTTCTAAGTTCAAAGTAACATTTTTACTCAGAAAGGCTTTGTATTTAAGTTATTCTGATCCTGAGTCAGAATTGGTGTGGGGAGGTGATTATTTCTTAACGTAAGTAATAATTATGTTTTAATCTATTGTTTTAATATGAAGCTTCTTGATTGCTTTGGTGCACTAACTACACTGTGTGTTTAATATTAAGCTATGGTGATTTAATATTTTGCAAAAAAATATTTTCAGTTTTCATTTGTACTTTCTGTTTATAGAAAAACTGACCAAAACAACTCAGAAGTCAGCAGATTATCAACAGCAGTTTTCATTCAATGCTTACTTTATTTCTATCTTTGTCTGACTCTTAAATAGGAGTAGCAATGGTAACCACCATGATTGTCATTATCTAGTAAAATCATTGCACCAGATCAGTGGTGGAATTCAATTTTTTTACTACTGGTTCTATGGGCATGGCTTATTTGGTGGGTGTGGCTTGTGGTCATGTGACTGGGTGGGTGTGCTTGGTGGTCATGTGACTGGGTGAGCATGGCTTGGTGGTCATGTGACTGGGTGGGCGTGGCCAACTCAATGTCACTCACATCAAGGGGTGCCTCACCTGGCCCCTCCCCTCCCAGCCATTCCTTGTCACACCCAGCCTCAACTTATCTATAGTTCTGTAAAAATGTTGTTCACCTTTTTTGACTTTATTATCTGCATACTATAGATGTACTTTCATGGACCACTGAAAGGAGGAAATGGCTCACATTCTTTACTCAATAGTGTGATAGGCAACAGGTTTTTAAGGGGTTGCCACAAAGAAAGGGGAACAATGTATTTTCCAAAGAAGCAGAATGCAAACAAAAAGAAATGGATGGAAACTGAACAGAGAGAAGCAACCTAAAACTAAGGAGAAACTTCCTGACAGTGAGAAGTGTTAGGGATATACACCCTAGCAGAACGTGCAACAGTAGTCAGTCAGGCAGGCAGATATGTGAGATAAACGTTGTTGTAGCTTACACTCAGTAAATCAGATACACTGTGCCAGTTAAATAGTTTTTATTCCAGTAAGAGTTATAGCATAGTCAAACAGTCCATATATCATACACTTAGTTCAGTCCGTCCGGGGATTATCCATTAGCAAAGTCCAGTGTCGAAAAAGAGTTCATTAAACTTACAATATCAGTCCAGTATTTTATCTCTTCGCAGTATGAGATGTTAGGAATAACAAGAACAATTAACCAGTGGAACTGCCTGTCTCCAGAAGTTCTCAATCACTGAAAGTTTTTAAGAAAAGACTGGACAGCCATTTCTCTCAAACGGTATAGGGTTCACGCTAAGGTCCCTTCTAAGTATTATTCTGACACCTTTCCCAGGATTTCTACTCAGAGTTTGGCATCCTTGGTTTTCTTGCCTGAGCTGAGGGTTGGACTAGAAGACCTCCAAAGTCCCTTTCAACTCTTGTTAAACACATGTGTATTTTATGCTCTGGACTATTGACATTGAATGCATGTAAACCCTGAAAAATATGTGGTAGCCCTGGGCAAAAGAAAGGCAGATAAATCACTCTAGGTGTTGGGACAGTGTAAAATATTAACACATGATAAATAATGGAACAATTAAAAATAATAGCACAGAGTTTTATCTCTCTCTTTCTCTCTTCCTATTTTTTTCTTTCTTTCTCTTCCTTCCCCTCTCTCTCTGTGTCTTCCTGTCTCTCTCTTACACACACACACACACACACACACACACACACACACACAGCACTTAACAGACACACATTTTGGAAGTAGCTCCTTTAAATTTCTCCAAGGCTTGAGTGGATTCCTCCACTCCCTTTGTCAGACCGCACTCCTTCTCACTCCAGCACTTTTACTCACACGGGAAAAGCGATACTTGCAGCGTCTATGGGGAATCCTTGGAGAAGTTTTTAAAAGACCTGCTTCCAAAATGCATTTCTTTTACATTGCAAAAGTGCTCCAAGGCTCGATTTACCCCCACCCCCTCTGTCAGACCTCACTCTTTCTCACTCCCGACACTTTAACTCACACGGGGAAAGTGATACTTGCAGCATCCATGCCTTTCTTCATTTTCCCCTGGGAGAAAGAGGATGTGGGGAATGGAAAGTTAGGAGAATGATCGCAAGTGAGCGACGGGGCAACCGGGTTGGGAGCGTGGCCAGCCAGGGATTGCCACTTGTTCGGCCGACCCATGCCAAATAACCTCTACCGGTTCACCCAAATAGGTGCGAACCGGTTGAATAGCATCTCTGCACCAGATCCAGTGATTCTGCTTTGAATAACCTGAAGAAATTTTTATCTTCTCTCAAGTTATAGATGATTAACACAAGAACTATATCCACTCCTCTTTCAAGATACTCATATTTATCTTGATGTATCTCAGAATTACAGTGGATATAAAACATCTACAAATCTGTTAAAATGTCAGGTTTTTGAGATGTTAAAAAAAAATTAGAACAAGTTAAATCACTTCAGAATTTTTCCAGATTTAATCTATATATATAAAATCAAAATACCACTCATGCATCATCACAAAATCTCCAGAACCTTAAAGCCTACAAACTTGAAATTTGGCATGTATGTTCGTCTTGGCTTCTAGGTGCTCACTGAAAGGATTTTTCAAAATGACCATCAGGGCATTAGTATTTCATATATTATTATTAAGACCCTCTGATGCTAAGGAGTTCTACTCCCCCTCCCCACCTGAAAAGAAATCTGTTCCAAATGCAAAACACAAGCAGAGGAGAGGAGTTTCAATTTCAATTTTAATTTCACAGCACCAAGCAGCTTTAGTACAGGACAGTTAGCTAAGCCATGACCAGGCTCCTTGCTGTCTCCTTCTGAAAGAGCGAATACTCTTTCAGTTTCCCTCAATTCTCTCACACACTGACAGGACTCTAGCCAGATGAATACCGATGGATGCTGGTAGATGCATCCCCCCCCCTCTTATTTTCCTCCCAAAAAACTAAGCCCAATCACATAGTTTTATAGCGAAACATGGGTATCGAGCTAGTATAACATTTAAGCTGTTCAATTCAATTGAAAAACAAACTAAAATCTTTTTCTTGGGAAAAAAGTAAAAATAAAAATTTAGAATAATATGCTGCATAAGAGTTCAAACCTTCTTAAAAATAGGGATGTGGCTGTATTCAGAATTAACCAATCACATTCAAACTGATGTTAAATAGTAATCATTACACACCTGCTATCAATTAAAGTTATTCTGATCAAGCTCATATAAAGTTCAGCTATGCCAGTAGGATTTTTCTGACTCACTGGCCTCTTAGAGCAAAAGCAAGACCAAGGGGGTCTTGTTGGAAGGTATTGGTCAGGAGAAGGATATAATTTCCCCCCACCCCCAAAGCATAGGATATACCATGGAACATAGTGAAGATAGTCATCAACAAATGGAGAAGTGATTACCAAGAACTAAATGCCCTTCCAAAATTGATGAAAAAACAAAAAGAAAACTGGTCTGATAGGCCTACAGCAACTTTACAGCATCTGCAAAAATTTCTGGCAACTATTGATTGTGTACCATATGTGACAGAAATTCCCGATATTCTTTAGTCGTGTATAAAATGATACAGGGTGGCAAGACAAAAGCCTTTTCTTATAAAGAAAAACACCCAACCATTTTGCAAAAACCTAAATCAAGACTGACAAAATATGTTATGGTCTGATGAATCCAACATTGAAACTTTTTGCCATAATTCCAAAACATATGGTGTAAAACAGAATAACAGAGTTGGAAGGGAACTTTGAGGTCTTCTAGTCCAACCCTAGTTCTTCAACACCTCAGGTCATGCCTTCCATCAAACTTCAACCAATATTAGTTTGCCTACAGAGGAAATAGGTCGACAGGCAATGCCATTGCTACTACATTCTGTAGTGAGTCATCTAGAGAAACCTGAGAACTACGTCTGAATGCTTTTCATAGATTACAGCTCAGTTTTTAACACCATTTTGCCCGACATTCTCATCGAAAAGTTGACTGACTTGAATTTTCCTTCCCTCACCTATGATTGGATTAAAGGCTTTATGATGGAACAGCCACAAACAGTGAGAGCTGGGTCTTTCACATCTTCCTCCCTGAAGCTCAGCACTGACTCTCCTTAGGGCTGTGTGCTCAGTCCCAATCTGTACGCGTTGTACACATATGACTGCACATCTTCTAACCCATCTAACGTGATAATAAAGCTTGTAGATGATACCACCATACTGGGTCTTATTACAGGAGGAGATGAATTAGCATACAGGGAAGAAGTCCAGAAATTATCCACATGGTGCTCAGAAAACAACTTGCATCTAAACACCAGCAAGACAAAGGAGATGACGTTAGATTTCTGGAAGCAGAGAGAGGAACCTGCCCCACTCTACATCAAAGGGGCTGTGTGGAGAGGGTTTCCTCTTTCAATTTTCTGGGAGTCCATCTTAGCCAAGATCTCACCTGGAAAAATAACACAATTCAGGTGGTCAGGAAGGTTCAAACGCCTCCTTTTCCTTAGGGTTTTGTGGCGATATCAGGTGGAACAATGACTAATGACTTCCTTTTACCAGTCTACGATAGAAAGCATCCTTACATCTTGTATTATGGCATGGTATGCTGGCTCGGCATTACAGAGGGTGCTGAACAAAGCACAAAAAATTATGGGCTTTCCCCTGACACCACTGGATGAAATCACCAGGCCCCACTGCCTCAGCAGAGTGAGGAAAATCCTCAGGGATGATTCACACCCTGGTCAGCACTTCTTTATTCTCCTACCATTGGGCAGGAGATATAGAAGCATAGCCAGCTGAACGAATAGGCTGAAAAATAGCTTTTATCCGTGGGTTATCAGACTTCTGAATGCAACATAAGCACCACAATTAGGTTTAAGGAGGCTCATTTCAATTTCATTGTACACATGTTGTGCATTGACAATAAACATTTGGTAGATTGATTATTTGATTTACAGAAATCATATCAAAATTTAGAATGAAATCTAGGAACCATCTCGTATAAGGCAGGCTCTGAGTCCCTCTAACCAAAAAGTATTCATCGATAGAAGAGAATATTTGTTGAATTGTGGGGTCCTGGTAGGGTGGAATGCTACCGGTTCTGCCCGGCTCTATAGAACCGGTAGCTCTAAAGAGCAGCAGACACCGAACCGGTTCTGTGTTTGCTGCTGTTTGGCCCACCCGCCCGCCTGGGCTCTTACTTGTCCTTTATTTCCTGCTTTTTCAACCTCAGCTGCTTTGCATGGTACAGCTGAAGTTGAAAAAGCAGGAAAAAAGAGGCTTTTCAAATGCTGCGCACAGCGCTTTTCAGCTGTCCGGGCGGCACAGCTTAAGGTTTTCTACACGCGTGCACAACGTGTGTCAGATGTGCATAAGCACAAAGCGCGCATGCACGCGCAAAACATAATCACCGAACTGGTAGTAACGCTGGTTGAATCCCAGCCCTGGGTCCCGGTGCTCTCTGAGCTTGATGGTTTTCTTGCAAATGTTTCATTACCAAACTAGGTAATATCAGTACTAGAAGGGAGTGGAGTTTGTTTTTATTTTCATATACTAGTGGCTTACCCTGTCAGTGTTGATCAGTTGCTTCACAAACAATGTTTTGATTGGTGCCAGGTCTCTACAGTCTCAGGCAGAGAAGGGCTTTTCTGCACCCCTCCCTCAAACGTTCTTTAAAATACAGTGTTCCCAGCATTCCTTTAGGAACCTCCAATATGTAAACTGTGGTTACTCATCCTAGAACAAATCCTCTTTCCCTGGAACTTCAAATTTTGCTGTTTACTGGGAAGATGTGTAGCCAAAAATCAGTCCACATTTAGTGTACATCTGACTTTGGATTCCAACTTCAGGTGACATTATGGCTGATTATTTTGTTTCAACTACTAGGAAAGAAATGAGTGAGAAATCATCATTTTTATAATTATTCCTAAAGTAGTGTGTGTATAAAAAGCAGCACTGATCACTGATCATAACAGCACAAGAATAGGCACTAAGCACCAGATCCAAAGAAGCAGGGATTTATCACACTAGATAGAACCCAAGGGGTCAGTGTCTCTTAGCTGAAAGATGTATGGACTTTAACTCCCAGAATTTTCCATTCAGCCATCAAGGAGTTTCCACAGAAGATCGTGGAGAATAATAGAGCTAAGAATCTGTGGGAGTTCCAAATCCAGAAGGACAGGCAGGCAATCAATCAGAAAGTAGTCTTGCCTAGGAAAGATTTTTGTCCAACACTGGCACACAATTATAAACTCCTTTGGTTTGTTAATTGTATTGTTTATTTTTCAATTAATTAATTGTAATTATGAAAATATCAGCCATTCTTTTATGTATACAGTGTAATAACTTTTTTATAGACTCTCATTTTCAAATCCATTTTCAGCTCTGTTTGTCTTGACTGGTGAAACTTGTTCCTCTTCCATAATATCTTTTAAGCGCTAACTATAGTGTCAGACACTTTTAAAAGTAACTGAATATTACTGATCTCTGCTCCTCGCCAGCTTTCTTCGCTTGCCAGTCTTTACCACTCACTTAATTTTTGGTAAGTTGCTCTGTCCAGGGACTATGTGACACCCCCCCAACCCATACTCTGACAGTGAGAGCAATCAACCCATGGAACAGAAGTTGCCTTCAGAAGTTGTGTGAGCTTCATCACTGGAGGCTTTCAAGAAGAGACTGGACTGTCATCAGTCAGAAGGTGTAGGGTCTCCTGCTTGGACGGGGCGGGGGTTGTACTAGATGACCTACAACATCCGTTTGTTAATCTGTTAAAATAAGGAAAGGGGAGGAAACTGGAACCTATACAGGCTGACCTGGTGTCAGGACAGCTGGAGTCTCTCCCCCCGCCGCCTCCACAACTCACCCCTTCAGATTGAGTCCACTTGACAAGTGGAAATTGGTCCAGGGAAGAAAAGCTGCCTGGATTATTTTAAAATAGCTGAAATTCAGATTTTTTTTCTTTTCCCAAATAAAGTTTGGCTGTTGTTTTGGGGTGTTTCAGAACATCCAGCTGGACACAATCCTACTTCATCACCCTACACTATATCTAGGGACAATTCAGAGAGCTGAAAAAAGTGAATTATGACCAGTCCTCACATTTATGACCATCACAGCATTCTTAACAACCATGTCACTCATTTCACAACTGTGGTGCTCCACTTCACCACGGTGAAAAGATAGGTCATAAAATGGTAGGAAATCTCACTTTGAACAAACATCTCACTTAAGTAACAGAAAGTTTGGGCTTAGTTGTGGTTGTGAGTTGAGGACTAGTTGAATTTTATTTCCCTACACATAGGGACTATTCAGAGAGCTGAAAAAAGCAAATTATGACCAGTCCTTGCACTTTCAACCAGTTCTCGCACTTATGACTGGTCCTCGCACTTATGACTGTTTGCACTTATGTTCTCACCCAGAGGCATGACCACCTAGCCATGCCCATCCGGTCACATGACCACATAGCTACGACCACCCCATTACATGACCACATAGCCACACCAATCCAGTCACATGACCACATAGACATGTCTGTTGAGGTAATTCCCCGTTAGGAGAATGAGCGCATACAGGGAGACGTATTTGAGAGAAATGTTTGAATAATACACACACAGTACACAGAAACACTGTATAGTAAATGTAGGTTTTTACTTCCAGAAAGGTTTAAGCAAAGTCCAAAATAAGCAATCCAAAATCATTCACAGGTAAATCAGTCAGTTTTTCAATCCAGGGATAATCCAAATATCAAAGTCCCGTGTCAAAAACAGTTCAGTAATAGACTTAGATTAAATCCAGTAATATCAGTCAATTAGGAGAAATGGAGCAATGGCAATACTTTCCAACAGAAGGAAACAGAGATACTCACTCAGACACACTCTCTTCTGAGACTAAGACTAAGACAATCCAGGTTTCTGGCTCCATCTTATGGCTGTTTGAAAAACCACACCCAATTGCAGTTTTTGCAATCTCTTAAAGACATAGTACTAAAATGTTTATCCTGGTTTATATATTTCTAACCCAAATACTTGTTAGGTGACTTATATTCCTAACAATGTCCACAAACCAGTAGTAAAAATTTTTGAATCCCATCACTGGGGAGGAGATTTACATTTATATATTAACAGCAGCTGGTCCCAAGATATAACTATACTAAAGAAATTCTATGATATGGAGTTAGATACATTAATTACCAGTTGAAAACCATTCTATTCTCCATGAGAGTTCTCCTCATTTCTCCTAATTGCTGTGCATGTTTCTCCACAAGCTTGTGTAAACAATGCATTACGAACTCTAGCTGACCAGATTATGTAGGCTGAAGTTAAATACCCAGATTTCCTTCCCATTGTTTTAGGAGATTTTAACAAAGCCAACTTAAGGAAAGAGCTACCAAAATATTTTCAGCATGTCAATTGTCTCACTAGAGGCAAGAATACTTTAGGCCATTGCTACACAACACTAAAAGATGCTTATTGATCTTTACCATGAGCAGCTGTGGGACACTGATCACTGCATGATTCATCTTGTACCTCTTACAGACAAAGACTTAAAACCAACAATTAAATCAGTGAAGACTTGGACTGAGGAGGCAAAGTTAAAGATACAGGCTTGCCTTGAGTGCACTGATTGGAATGTTTTTGAATATACCTCTGCAGACATGGATGAGCTCTCAGATACTGTAGCAACATATGTCAGTTTTTGTGAAGACCTATGTGTGCCAACCAGAAACCTGCGAATATACAGTAAAAATAAACTATGGTTCACAGCTAAACTTCCTTGTACCAAAGAGGAAACCTACATAAAAGACAATAGAATGCTGTATAATCAGGCCAAAAACTTATTAACAAGGGAGATCAGAGTAGCAAAAAGAAGTTACTCTGAAAAGGTAAGAATCAGTTATCAACAAATGAACCAGTAAACATGTGGAAAACTCTTAAAAATATCACTGGTTACAGCAAACCTTCTTTCCATGCTGAAGGAAATCAACAACTGGCAGATGACCTGAATGTTTTTTACTGTAGGTTTGAGTGAAAACTACTGCCACCCATCTTCACAATCCTCATCTCAGACACACCAACAACAGCCAAGCTTCCTACAACCTACCCCATCCCATTGGCCCCACCACCTCTGGTGATTACAGAGGCTGACATGACTGAGAATGAGGTGCAACGTGTATTTCACAGACAAAAGCCAGGAAAAGCACCAGGCCCAGAAAAAATAACTCCTTGCTGAAAAGCTTGTGTTGACCAACTGGCCCCCATCTTCACCCGCTTCTTTAATAAATCACTAGAGATGTGGTATGTTCCTTCTTGCTTCAAATCTCTACTATCATCTCAGTGCTGAAGAACTCTTCCATCAAGGAACTGAATGACTTAAGACTGGCTGCTCTAATATCTGTAGTTATGAATACCTGTCATGCCCTTGGTAGAGTCAGACTCTGAGAGAGAGGAGGAACAGTCGACAGGGAGTGGAGGTGTGGCTCCAGAGGTTGTGGAGGACACTGGAGAAGGGCAGAGGCTGGATGGGCAGTCAGAGGAAGTACCAGGCCCATCCCCTCTGCATCTTAGGAGACGCAAGGAGGAACGGAGAAGGCAACAACTTGGCTTACAAGAGAGGAAGCGGCCATGATCCTCCTCATTGGTTGCAGCTGGGGAGACTGGTATATAAGAGAGGCGATTACAACACAGCATTGTCAGAAGCAAAGCATGTGTTATTTTGGGCTGAAGTTATCTTGGTTGGCGTCCTTCCAACAGACTGTGCCTTGTTATCTCCTTGAATTTGGTAGTTACTTATCCTGGTCCGTTGTGGAAATTTCATCATTGTAGTTTGTTTGGTTTTTTATTTCACCTCTATCTGCTCATTAAGTTCGGACTGTATTGCTTTCTTTTGAAGACTCTTTTTGAGTATGTATTTTTGACTATTTTTGAATACTAACTGAGAATTATTGAACAGTGGGGCCAGTTGGAGGCATTAAAGGACATTTATTTACATTTTGGATTTTGTTACAATTGTCATCATAATACCTTTGGGAGGCTAGTGCTTGCCCACCTGAAAACCATCACAGATCTGCTGTTAGACTCTTGCAATTTGCCTACTGAGCAAATAGATTGACAGATAATGTTGTTAATATGACTCTGCACTACATCCTACAACCTCTTGAATCTCCAAAAACCTATCCAAGGGTCCTCTTTGCAGACTTCAGCTCAGCATTCAATGCCATCATTCCAGATATTCTTCTAACTAAACTAAATCATCTAGATGTACCTAACCAACTTATAACTGGATCATAAGCTTCCTTACAGACAGGAAGCAGGTGCAGCTAGTCAAAATCACATCAGATACCAGTACAATTAGCACAGCCCCACCCCACCCCAGGGCTGTGTGCTCTCTCCACTTCTCTCTATACACCAATGACTGCTTCTCAAAAGATCTCTCCGTTAAAGTACTGAAGTTTGCAGATGATACAACAGTGATTGGTCTCATTCTAGACAATGATGAATCTGCATACAGACAGGAGGTTGAGTAACTAGCCTTGTGCAACCAGAACAATCTTGAACTAAACACACTCAAAACCATAGAAATGGTGATAGATTTTAGGAGAAATCTTCCTATACTACCACCACTTACAATACTAGACAACAAAGTATCAACAATAGAGATCTTCAAGTTTCTAGGTTCTATTATATCTCAAGACTTAAAATGGACACCTAATATCAAAATGTCATCAAAACAGCACAAGAATGTTCTTTCTGTGCCAACTCAGAAAGCTCAAACTGCTGATACAGTTCTACAGAGGAATTATTGTCTGTGTTATCTGCACCTCTATAATTGTCTGGTTTGGCTTGCAACCAAACAAAACAGACACAGACTTCAACAGATAATTACAACTGCAGAAAAAAACAATTGCTACCAACCTGCCTTCCATTGAGGACCTGGACACTGCACAAGTCAGAGGGTTGTGAAAATATCTACAGACCCCTCACATCCTGGACACTTCCTAGGCATAAATTGTTTCAACTTCTACCCTCAAAATGATGCTACAGGGCACTACACACCAGAACAACTAGACACAAGGACAGTTTTTCCCCCGAATGCCATCACTCTGCTAAACAACTAATTCCCAAAACACTGTCAAATTATTTACTAAGACTATTATTATTTACTATTATTTTCATCCTTCCTAGTATCTATCTCTTTCCACTTATAACTATAATCATGTTGCTTGTATCTTTACGATTTATATTGTTTTGTTTCCTAGTATGATTTGATCACTTATTAGTAATCTATGACTATCATTAAGTGTTATATCTTACGATTTTTGATGAATGTATTTTATCTTTCTTTTATGTACACTGAGAGCATATGCACCAAAGACAAATTCCTTGTGTGTCCAATCACATTTGTCCAATAAAGAATTCTGTTCTGTTCTGTTCTGTTCTAGTCTAATCTAGTCTAGTCTCAGGCTGATTGCAGAGTTTGCAGCTTGCAGACTTTGAATCTGCTTTCACTTATCTGGTGGGGAAGATAGGGGAAGGGGTTCGAAATAGGGTTCGAAGTGCTGTAGTGGCCCTGTGATCAGTCATAAGGTCGAATCTCCCTGAATTGGTACATGTGACGAGGTGGTGATACATTACCCATAACTTCAAAACTAGGTCATATGTAGCTTTTTTTTGGGGGGGGGGGTCCATTGCAACTTTGAATGATTGCTAAGTCAAGGACTACATGTTGTAATAATGTAGTAAAATATAATATGAACGGAAGCATGTTTTTGAAGAAAAGAATTTAAATAGATAATAATGGAATCAATAGAACTATGTCATATAGAATAAAGATATTTTATCTATTTCATAATTTGCATCTATTATAAAAATAGTAGATTGGAAGAATTTCACTATTAAGTGCCCTTAACTCTAGTTTCATTTAATCTAGGCAAGTTCATTTAACTTAGCTTGAATTATAAATGCCTAAAACAGGCAACTTGTAAACTGTAATTTATGATTTCATAGACAGGTAATATTGTGTGCTGCTTATTGATATATTGTAGACTTTTTTCTTCATTATCCTTATGGAAAAATTAAAACATATTTTAAAAATCTGATAAAATGTTATCATAGTCTCTCGGGCCCAATTTTTAAATTGTTATTTTAAAAAAATTGTGTCAAACCTATTTTGAATTAATTAGCCAGAGAAACTTTGCTTTAAGTATCATATGCTTCTTTCTCCTAACTTTTGCCTTTAATTTTATTTTCCCTAAAAGGCAAATCTCTCTAAAAATGAATGTAACATGAAAATATTCTAATTAGTGAGGATTTTCTGAATATACTGCAAAGTATTTCTTGCAAAAAAGGTGGGGGCAAATCCCAAGTCCCCTGAAATTCACAGTAAAAGAGCAATATTTGACGTAGGAGTGCATAGTACTCATTCTAATACACAATGAATTTTAGGGAATTGTTTGTACATAGTATGCTTATTACAGAACCACTATGTGCTTTTTGGAGAAAATGGTAACGTTGGCTACAGTGTGTTCTGTATGTGGTTCAAACAAACCATGTCTTGACCCAGCAGGTTGACAGCCATTCCACTTGATTTGAAGATTTATACTAAGATACACCAACCCAAATACAGCTTCAAATACTAGTGAATTGACAAATAAACAGATACAATCAATAAAATGAACAACATAAAACTATCCCCTAAAAGGAACTATTAGTAAACATTTATGGGCAACATTTTCACATAAATGTAATAAGAGAAATAAATTGACCTTGTTTATATAACAGATAAAAGCCATCAAAGTACCCTGAAAATATATGTAAATTACATTCTTTTTACTTTTTTTGTTTATTTTTTTAGTACAGAAAATTAAAATGCCAACTCCAAAGGAAAAAAGTGGAAATTTTACAAGACCAAACTTAACAAAGACTTTTAAAAAGAAAGGAAAAAGTGGATTTAAAAGGCAAAAGAAAAGAAAAAGAAATACATTATCCCCCCTAGTTGAGCACTGACAAATATATTGCAACAATAATAGCTTTCTCCACTTAAGAATCAGACCTAAGATTTATAAACTTTGACATCTCTTTGAAACCAAACTGACCTGTTATATATCTAGCTAGTAGAATCCCTCTTACTTTTTTCTGGGCTATTGAGATAGACTGTAAAATGTTAACATCTTATTCTGAAAAATTTCTAGCTTTTCCCAGGTAGAAACTACTTATTTTGTCACAGTTTGTAGCAATCCAGCCAGCACACAAGCAAATAATTCAACAGGATTCATTATATAGAAGAAACTTCTTTATATACAATAATATAAAACATGATGCATGTATACAATATCCATGCAGCTCTTGCAATGTGGAAGAGAGAAGAAATACACAAGCACTAGAACTCTCAAGCAAAGACAAAATGAATTCTTTTATACACAGAAGAGTTAAGCTAAGCCACACCCAGCTCCAAGCTGTCTCAGTCACCAAACAGTCCCCATTGGCTAACTTGTTGTCATGCCTATTCCAGTTCATGAATCCTTATACACTGACACTCCTCCCTTTATGACTGGAATAGACATAAAATGAAATAACTTAATATTCTTCCCATGGTGCACTCCACCTAATGGCTTGGTCATTATATCTGCCAGATTGTCCTCTGAAGAACAGTGAGGCCAGCTAATTAATTTACATTTGATGTCTTCTCTTACATTATAATATTTAATATCTACATGCTTGCTTTAATTTTTTACTGTCACCTGTTGCCAATTTAATGCAAGCAGCATTATCTTCAAACACCATTACAGCTTCATTTACTTTTAATAATTTAGTAATAATCTTCAAACACCATTACAGCTTCATTTACTTTTTTTACATTTAAATTTACATACAGCTATATGTACCAAGTTACCTCTGAACAAAATTCAGATAAAGCAATAATTTTTTCTCCGCAGTAGAAATGGCTACAGTTGTTTGTTTTCTGGACTTCCAACCAATTAAAGCCTCTCCAAATAATACCACAATCCCAGAATTAGACTTTCTGGTTTTTACATCATTGGCATAATCACTGAGCATAACATTTTAACTTTAATTCTTCAGAGACCTGTATTTGAAGACCCAAATTCAGAGTTCCCTTCAAATACCTGAGAATCCTTTTTACACCCATCCAATGCAGTTGCATTAGTTCAGAGTAAAGCAACTTAAGATGCTTACTGCACGAGCTATATCTGCTCTGGATCACTGTGACAGCTATAACAAGCTTCCTATTGCTGACTGATATATCTCTTGATCACAGGCTTCACTTTTGTCCTCCCCCAAATTGTTATGAAAATCTGTGCTCATAGGTGTTGGATCAGAATTACAATCCTTCATGTTGTATCTCTCAATTATCAATTTTCCTTCTTTGACTGAGAACATAACCACCTTTACAGTTTTTTGTATTTCTTCACCAAGATAATTTTGTATTTCACCCAAATTTTTCAATTCAAATTGCTTCTCTCTGATTAGCAAATTCTTTTACCTGTGACAGATCTTTTGCAATGAAACAAAGATCATTCACAAATGCTAATAATTGACAATCCCACCTTGTAACTTTCCAGTATATATGCAACCATCAGCCTTGCAACTCTTGAATCCAAAACCCTTCAATGCATAAACAGATATTCCAATTCCTCACTGACTGCTTCAGCCCATAAATGGCCTTGTTCAATTTATATACAATGATAGGCTTTTTACTTTCATACCCTGGTGCTTGAACCATGTAAATTTCTTCCTCTAATTCTGCATTGCAAAATGCTGTGGTTATATGAAAATGCCAAATTTTATGGTCACGTGCCACTGCCAACTCTAGTGCCAACCTTATGCTTTCATTCTTTACCGTAGGTGTGAATACATCATCATAGTGCACATTTTTTCTCTATGAAAAACCTTGTGCCACTAATCTTGCCTTATATTGGACCTCATTGTTGGGTAGTACTTTCTTTTTGTATACCCATTTACAACCTACATCTTTGCAAAGTCATATATGTTCACCCATGGATTTCATTTCTTTGTTCATGGCTTCTTTGCACTTCACTTATTCAATTTTAGGTAATGCCAATACTTCCTGATAGTTTCTTGGCTCATACCACACATTACACACCTTTACTTCACTAGCAGAATACCTGTCAGGTGGAATCCCATTGTTTCATCACTCTGACCTGTGTGGCATTGACTGCTCTTGTATTTCAACCCTCTCTTGGTTCATATCTGAGTCATCATCTTCTCCTGACTCCTTTCCTTGTTTTTTTTTTCAGCTTCTCTGCCCTGAATACTGACACCATTACTAAGTGAGTTACCGTCATGAAGTGGATCATCATCATTAAGTAGATCATTCCAAAAATTGGCATCAATTCTGTTCCAATTTTCCTCTGCAAAGCTAGCAGACCTGGAAATAACTATTATTTTGCTCCTGTCACTAAAGCTCTTTGAGCCTGGCTCATAGCCTGTAAACCTGAGCTTTCTAGCCTTTGGTTGACCTTTTCTTCTGATTGCTTTTGGAATACTTTATGCACTCATGCATTACTTCCAAACACCCTTGAATGTGCCAGAGATGGCTTCCTCCCATATAATACTGCATATGGGGTATCATTTACAGATGAACTCCACAGCCTATTGATTAAATAATTGGCAGTCAACATGACTTCACCCCAATATGACCTGCTCAGACCAAAATCCTCCAGCAGTGAGTCCTTCGTTGTTTGTAAGATTCCATTCCACCTCTCAACTATACCATTCTCAGCTGCTTTGTAAGGATTTGTGTGTCTGTGTTTTATTCCTAACTGTCCCAACCACTGTTGAAAACTTGCTGACATGAATTCTGAACCTGTTGTTTATATCTCCTTTCTATAAAGCTTACTCATTGCTTAAATTTCGTAGCACCTATATTTTACTCTTTAGTAAATAGCAAAAACCAAATATGCTGTAGTCATCTACAATGATCAGCGCATTTTGCTGTTCCCAAACTGGCTTGTATTGGCCCAACAAAATTTGCATGTACCGGATCTAGAGCTCTTGTTGTTTGCCTTGTGCTACTCTTGTTTATTGGGAGTGCCTTGGCCTTTGATTAGTTACATACTGCATAGTTGAGCTATGCCTTACACCCTTTCAAGTTTAATCCTTCCCCAAACTGTCTTTTGCAAAACTCTGAAGCTGTCCAAGTTAAGCTAAGTCACGCCCAGGCTCCAAGTCAGCAAACAGTTCCCATTGGCTGACTTGTTGCCATGCCTATTCCAGTTCATGAATCCTTATACACTGACATATTTTTATTATCTTTTTGAAATGAATGAAATTAATAAACTCTTGTGCTATTTTAAGAGAATGGCAGTAAAATGTTTACATCAATTGAAAAAGGGAGAGAAGAAGGCAGAGAAAGAAAGCCATAGAGATAATTTTGTGAACATTGAGGAATGATATGCTTCAAGATGTCCAGAGAAGAAGTGATTAACTAAATATGATTCCATTGAAAATGGAATGAAAAAATGGCAAATGGATTGACTTTTGTAATTTCTCTCCAGATAAAAAGCAGACTTGAGATTACCCACAAGTGTTCCATAGAGTTGCTCCTCATGAGGAAATTTTAACACAGCAGTTTCTCTTGGATTTAGAGTTGAATAGCAATCTTGATCAACACAGATGGTGCCTTTAACATTGGGTTGTCATATTTTCTTTTCTAATCAGTTTTAGAAATTCCTTATTAACTGCTTTTCAACTATTAGGAATCTTTGAATCAACAAGTCTGGAAGGAAACACCAGATTTTCTTCAATTCTTAGTGAAAAAAATTAAATACCAGTTTAAGGGCTTTTAAAAAAAAATCAAGGGTTAAACAGCAAAAGGTTATTAGAACTTTTTTGAAAAGTTACAAGTGGACTCCATATAGATTTGAAATAAGATCTTGGAATTAATTTGAAGACTATGCTTTGTTTTTGAGTATTCTTAAAAAACATGAATAGGATGAGTCTTTGATGGTTGTACGCTAGAAGAAATTAAGGATTATAATCAAAGGAGAAGAACACTTAAATTTGACTTAGTAATATAGAATGAAGCAAAATATTTTAACATTGTACATACTGAAGTATATTTTTGAATTATAGATGCAAAAGTTAATTTAAGAGGTTTTGCCTGTATAGATACTGTATTTAAAATATGTTATAGAATATATGTTTTATATGACAAAATTGACATTGCTATAGGCTATAATATTGATGAAGAAAGTGATGCTACACTGGACATAAAAAAGAAAGCAACTAATGTCTTAATCATTAAAATCATTAAATCATTAAAAGAAATATACCAATAAAAAAATAAGAGGGTGACTTGCATAATTTTCTTATATTGGATTTAGAAAAGAGGCTTGCCAAAACTTTGAAGAATTCTGTGAGATGGGACAAAGAAAAAATAAAAATAAATCAAGTTCCTAAGACAATAAACCAAGTTCCTAGTCAGACAGCTAGTCCCTAGGGACATTTAGGGAGATGAAATCCAAGCAGAAAAACAATTAGGTCAGGATCACAGAGTTTTTCAGGCAGGAAGCGGAGGCCCTGGAAGGTCCAGCCCAAATCATACATGAGTATCTCTCCCTCAGGGATGGAAAATCCTGCTCTGATTTAAGCGGAGAGAATTTTTAGCTCTGATCAGAACCTTCCAGGCTCTCCCCCTCCCCAGGCAACCCACTCTGCTTACCTGAGACTCCACTTACCAACCAGGAAGATCACTTAATGATTGAAAATGATAATGACAGAATTGTGGCAATTGAGCAAACCAGTCACATGGTTTTGAGCAAATTTCAGCTCCCTCTTGTCATGCTTAATGACTGCTTCACTCAACAATTGAGATTCTGGGCTTAGTTGTGGTCAAAAGTTGAGGATTGCTTCTTTTCTACATTCTTGTTTTTCTTTATTTTTATTTTAGTTTGCTACTAAGAATTACAATTGCAATTATTTTACTAATATTTAGTATTTAGTAATAATGAAATTACTATTAAAATATAAAAGAAATAGTTTGCATACTAGAATCCTTTGTGATAAAGAAAATGTGTATTCGTGAAGAAGTTTTCTTCTTTGTTAAGTTCATTTGCCTTAGGATTCATGCTAATTCTACTTTAATCAAAAGACAGTAGTAGGTTTCATTTATTCATTTATTTATACAATTTATTGCCACCAATCTTACCCCAGGGTAACTCTGGATGGCTTACAATCATAAAAGCAATTTGCGTTTGATTCCTCCTTTTGCTGTGAAATAATCAGAGGTTTTTTTTTACTTATTTACCAGATGAGGTTCTATCAGAAAACTTCTTGGACTACAAAAACCGTGGAGTAAATGGCTCTCACCAAGGCCAGATTATCTGGAAAATTGATGCTAACTCTTGCTTTGCAGAATGTAAGTATCATCGTTCTTCCTCACTAATTTAGGGAACATTGATAGAGCTGGGCTTGCAAATCAAATAAAAATTTAGTAATGTAATCATTCAATTTTTCAGCATAATTCAACTAATGTTCATTTATTGTGTTGATCAGCAGAGATTTTTAAATTTTTGAACACGTGAAGTCAGGTTCAGTTACTCACATGTCTAAATATCAAGTGATTTGGGTTTCTTTTTTAACTGAAATTTATGATCTTTATAAAATAAACAAGGCTGTGTAATTATTCTCTTCTTACAGAGACTAATGGATTATTAGCACTGTCATATTCTTTATTATTTGTTCCTTTATTGCAGTTTGAAGAAGTAGGTACAGGGGTGGGATTCCACTGATATAACAACTGGTTTGGTGATTGCGTGCTTCGCATTACAAGTGAAGAAAACAGCTGAGGTGCGGCAAACCACTCTGCCGTGCAAATCAGCTGTGCTCTAAACAAAGGAAGTAAGGACAGGAAAGAGTGGGTGGGCAGGCTCACATGCTCGTCACAGCGAACCGGTTCAGAGAAAGCTAATCTTCGGAGCAAGGGGTTTGCTTAAACCGGTCCGAACCAGTAGAATACCACCACCCCTGGGTAGGTACTTTTGGTCCCATGTAGCAAGAACCCAGGGTACCTTTGTGTATTCTTCTATACACAGTTATTGCATTATTCCTGAAGTAACTTTTAAGGATTTGCATATGGTATCTCTAAAATTCAGGAACGTAAATTGAATGATATTAGAAATACATATAGGCTATGCCAAGTATACTATAAGAAACAACAACAACAAAGCAAAAAATAATAAAGCAAGGACACTGCTGTTTTGGAAAAGGACCAAATTACTAGGTTAGATTTAATGGTACTTTATTATTAATAATGAAAAATGTGCATATACAGTATAATTTCATCTTAGACCTTAGAGGAAACCTTTCCAGACTTCTATCTCTTTCATTTAATAATTACTCTATTCTTCAGCCTACAAAAAAAAAAAAAACATTCCCAGCCCAACTGGACTTGCTCTTTGAAAGCTCTTGAAATCTGTTGCCACATATACTGGGTTGATTTGTAATGATTTCTACTGGTTTTCATGGCACTGATAATATGGAGATACTACACATGATGCGAGATATTTTCCATTCAACTCTATGTTGTTCCAGAATTATTAATAGAGAAGGAAATGCATTGGAACATCAAAAACAGTGTGACAAATCATTTTTTCTTTTTCTTTGCTTTTATCTATTTGAATTCAGTTGGAAAAGGGATGGCAATGTGTGTCTGAAATAAATTGCTTCTCAAATATAAAACTTAATTTATTTCTTCCTTCAGTAAAATAAGTAAAGATTCTCTCAAGATAGTTTACTAAGCAGCAATATTGGTTCCATTGAATAGCCTGCCCCTTCTCCTAGGATTTCTTCCCTCCCAGCTTCTTAGGATAGTCTAGCACTGGTGATCATTTAGGGGCTTCTCAATTACTTTCTCCCACTCAGTCATTCCCTTTTTTGAGGAATCTTATTACCAGGGGTGGAATTCAGCTTGTTCGGGTGAACCAGATGTTAATTTTACATCCAGTTCGGTGAACTGGTAGTTCCAATGACCAGCTGGCCCCGTCCGTCCCCACAAGGTCTGTCTGGCTCCCAGGTAAGTGTAAGGAAGCCTCCTTGGGAGCAAAAATGGGGTATGGGGGGGTCTGGTGTTACCCCCCTGCAGCCTGTTTTGGCTGCTAGGAGGCTCCAGGGGGTCTTTCTAGGCCCAATTGGGGCACAGGGGGGTGTCCAGTACTGCCCTCCATGCCCCAATTTGGCTGCCAGGAGGCTCCAGGGAGGCCTTCAAGATAGAAATAAGCCTTCAAGGGAGGGAAGGGAGAAAGAAGGAAAGGGAGGGAAGGGAGAAAGAAAGAGAGGGAGAAAGAAAGAAAGAAAGAAAGAAAGAAAGAAAGAAAGAAAGAAAGAAAGAAAGAAAGAAAGAAAGAAAGAAGGAAGGAAGGAAGGAAGGAAGGAAGGAAGGAAGGAAGGAAGAAAGAAAGAAAGAAAGAAAGAAAGAAAGAAAGAAAGAAAGAAGAAAGAAAGAAAGAAAGAAAGAAAGAAAGAAAGAAAGAAAGAAAGAAAGAAAGAAAAAGAAAGAAAGAAAGAAAGAAAGAAAGAGAGGGAGGGAGGGAGGGAGGGAGGGAAGGGAAGGGAAGGGAAGGGAGAAAGAAGGAAGGGAAAGTGAATGAGATGGAGGGAGGGAGGGAGGGAGAAAAAAGAAGAGGAAGGAAGGACCACAAACCCTGGCACTAGGCGCAGCTTCAAAGAATGCTTTGAAAGAGCACAGCAATCCAGGGCTGGAAGGGATCTTAGAGGTCATCTAGTCCAACCCCGTCTCCAGCAGGAGACATCTGCGTTATTTTGGTGCCTCATCCAGTCACATGACTACCAAGCCATGCCTACCCAGTCACATGACCACCAAGCCACGCCCACAGAACTTGTTGTTAAAAAATTTGAATCCCACTCTTGCTTATCACCCTTTTTATAAATGGAAGTCCCAATCAGCTGGAATTTGTCAAGAATTATTACTATGAATAAATAAACCTGCAAATAAGGCATTTAAATCGGGGGGGGGGGGGTTTAAAAGATTTCTATGAATTCTTTTAAGTATAACCAAGCCAATGGTCCCCAAAATACAAGCATAACAAAGCCTCTTAGGCAACATACCCACAAGCTGGTACTCGCTACTTACCACTTCTTCACTTTTTCTCATTGCAGTTAGACCTTCTATTACTGGTCCTCCAATTACTATTCCTTGTAGACTGTACTATTGGAGAAGAGCAGCCTTTCTAACTGCTTTAGGCTGCTTTATTTTCACACATGAACACGTTCTTTCTTCTCTCTCTGCCATATACCAACACCGCAAACTCAGGAGTGGGCTGCTGGGGGTTCCCAGGGGTTTGGGAGAGCCCCTAGCTAAGATTCTGCACAGTTTGGAGAACCCTCAAATCTCATTCCTGGCTGGCCCCACCCACCCTTCCTCTCCCAGGAGTCCTCACGCAGCCCGTTTTGGATGCAGGTAAGTGCAGGGCATGCATGGAGGCTCATGGAGGGCGAAAAATGGGCTTCCTGGAAGTTTCTGGCTTTCAGAGAGCCTCTGGAGCCCTCGGAGGCCATTTTCGCCCCCTCGGAGGCCATTTTCGCCCCCTCAGAGGCTCAAGGAAAGCCTCTGGAGCCCGGGGAGGGCATGGCCACGCCCACCCTGCAACTGAGCAGAAAACCCCTTGCTAAAATTTTTGAAGCCCACCCCTGCCCAAACTGTCTCTCAGCATTGCTTTTATAGCCAATGCTGTATTGGATGGGGAGAGGGCTTAAAAGGGTAACCGCAGCATAGAGCTGCCCATGCCTGCTCTCTTATCTTCCCAGGAACTTCGTTGGGATTCAGTATCTGAATGAGTCCAGTAGTCTACCCATGCAATCATTGGAGGCCATGGTGGAGTGGAACTAGGGGCTTCCTATAGATCATTTTATGGATCATATAGTCCAATTCCAAGTTGGAGAATAAGCTGTAATATTTCTCCAAGAAGTTATCCAAGCAAAACCTATATTCCCACAATAATCCTACAATTAAATGCCAGAAAAAGGCTGGATTTGGGTTTTTGGCTGCTAATTGTACATTTAGCCAAAATGGTTTGATAATCAACTTGGTGGTTTCTTGTACACTTGTCTGACTGCTAACATGGCAACATGATTATTATTTGCTAGATAGTTTCATGCTGAACACATATAGTAGCTATCCTTAATCTCTTTCTCAAGAAGTGAAACTCTGAGTCAAATCAATAAGGGCCTTTTATCTGACACCTTTTAGGAAGGGCCTTTTCAGTGAAGAATTTTTCATCATCTGTAAATGAAAATAGTCTGTAAAAAATGACATAGGTGTAAAGAGAGGTAACTGTCTATTTTATACTCAGAGCTTGATCAGATTTCATATATTCAGTCAAAGATTTCACATCCACAATGGTCCATTGTACCCTTGGTCCTGTAGATGAAATCAGTGTGGTCCTCTAGATAAAATGAAACATATCTATCAATTGTATTGTGGAGTCTGAGGTCTAAGTGCTCACATAAATTAACAGCAACCTGGAAGTCTGAGCAAAGAGACCTATTACTGATGGTGACACATATATAATCCAAGATGCTGCTTGATTTCTCTTGATGGTAAGTAAAGGGGCATTCAAAACTTTGGTCTTTGCCCTTTAAAATTTGCAAGCTGCACTTACATACCAAGGTTAACAACTGTATACCAACAAACATCCCCCCCCCCCCCGATTTCTAAAGGACTATAAAGATAATAGAAAGTGAAATTCTTCAGGGATGCTCAGATTACTATGATCTTGCATTAAAATAAAACAATTGCAACTATGTTGGGAAAATTTAAATTTAGCTCTATAAGATTTGCTCTAAATTCACTTATATGTCAGAGAAGTAATATGTGAATGAATGAATGAATTCTTTATTAGCCAAGTGTGATTAGACACACAAGGAATTTGTCTTGGTACATATGTTCTCAGTGTACATAAAAAGAAAAGATACATTCATCAAGAATCATAAGATACAACACTTAATATAGGGTATAAATAAACAATCAGAACATACTAGAGAACAGTCAGTATAAATCATAAGGATACAAGCAACAAAGTTACAGTCATACAGTCACAAGTAGGAGGGGATGGGTGACAGGAGTGATGAGAAAACTTTGTAAACAGTTGGACAGTGTTGAGGGAATTATTTGTTTAGCAGAGTGATAGCGTTCGGGGAAAACTATTCTTGTGTCTACTTGTTCAGCTGTGCAGTGCTCTATAGCATCGTTTTGAGAGTAGGAGCTGAAACAATTTATGTCCAAGATGTGAGGGATCTGTAAATATTTTCACAGCCCTCTTTTTGACTCGTGCAGGTCTTCAATGGAAGGCAGGTTGGTAGTAATTGTTTTTTCTGCAGTCCTAATTATCCTCTGAAATCTGTGTCTGCCTTGTTGGGTTGCAGAACCAGACTCACGATTGGGGGGACACTTGGGGTTCTTAAAAACCCTACATTTAGTCAGAAGACAGTTCTGGTGGCCAAAAATGAAACCTGACTTTGAGGACTATGTAAAAAGCTGCTCAATTTGTGCCACTTTGAAACAGAGGACTGGGAAACCCCCGGCCTCCTCCAACAAATTAGCTGAACCAACACAACCGTGGGAAGAAATTGCAATGGACTTTTTTTTTTTTTTGAAACAAATTTTATTAATTTTAAAAACAAACAAACCATCATTAACCATTGAGTACATAAAACCTCTTTCCATTATAAATTTTACAAGTCAAATAAAACATTATTTTATACAACATAATTCTATTTTACACCATTTCCATATGAACATATAAATATCTCTTAGCAAATTTCTCATTATTTCTCTTTATTCTTATTCAGTTTCATTATTATTATTATTATTTCCTATATTTATCCAATTTATAGTTATCATCTTCATTTCTCTCTGACTTGATTACCATTATTCTCATCCAACATTCCTCCAAGGTTTTATTAATTTTCACACAGAAATAAACACACAAAACACAAAAACATAAAAACTTCTTTTAAGAAAGTAGTTTGGCCCCAGATTACCTCTCTTTGTATGGACTTCAATTAAATTCGTGCTCATCTTATATACCATTACCTATCTTTTTACCATTCTATATCTTCTATATAACTTCTCCCCGCTTTTCACTCTCCTTATTTCTATTTTATTTAATTCATTTTAATTTAAATCATTATATTTATATTTTTTGTCCATTCTCCAAATTATCCATTTATCTCATTCCCTAGAGCAAATAAAAAAAAAAAGAATTTCTCCTGAAATCACTGATCAAGGTATGATGCCTTTCTATCCTCCCCCTAAAAATATTTAAAATTCCCAATCTGATTCTGCTTAGTACATTCAACCTACTAACCTCTAAAGAGAGAAAATAATAAATCCATAATAATTAATATAATTAAATAATAAATCTAAATTTTAAATCTTATAACATTCCAATTATCTATTTCAAGAAACAAGTGCTACAATAATGAGTTTATAATAAGATCAAAACAACAGTAAATTAAACTTTTTAATTAAACTCAATATTTTAAACATTCCTTTTAATCTTTTATTAAATTTTAAAATCTATCATTACTAAACATTTCAACATTTTAATCTTTTGTTAATTCTTATAACATTCTAGTTTTCTATTTCTAATACGAATACTATAATACCATCTTATGTACCTTGCAGAATCTTCTTTTTAAAAAAAATTATACATTACCCTTTATCCCTAAACAAAATTCCTTTTTTCCCATCTTGTTTTATACCTTTGTGGCTTTTCCCTCCCTTTTCCCTTCCTTTCTTATCCCACCTAACCTTTTCCCTCCCCCTTTAGCTTCCCCTCTCTGTTGTATTCCTTTCTCCTTTTGCTCAATAATATTAACATTGAGTTGGTTTTGCATCTTATTTTTTCCTTTCTTAAGTATTTTTTAAGTCTTAAGTCCTTCATTTTCCTTCCTTTCTTTCTCCTTTCTCTCTTAACTAAATTTTTAGATTCATTGAAGATGGCGTCTTCTTCTTCTTCTTCTCCTTCCATTTCCTTCATCTGTTGTTGTATTTGATAATTAACAAGCGCCATTTCTAAAAAGAGAAAGGCTTCTTTCACAGCGTCCTTTCTTTCTTCATATTCTCTAAGTTCATCAACAGATAAAGCCATTCTTTATTCTTCTTCTTAAAGCAACCAAAATGTTTCAAAAATTAAAGCAATTCCCCAAAAATCCAGAGAGAGTCAATCAGTCCAAACAATACACAAAGTTCTCACTTTCTCTTCCTGGGGAGGTATCAAAGGGAGAGAAAAAAACCTCCAATCTATACTTTAAAGCCTTATTGCAATTAATTTCTGGTCTCAAAATCTTCAAGGCATCCCCTCCAACAAAATCTTAATTTTATATATATAACAAGAAGCCAAGTTTTTACCTTTTATAAAAAAACAACAGGTTTCTCAATGGCCATTTGTTGATTCCATAAGGAAGGAGAGTGAACTTTCCCTTTCAGCGCTCAATTTTGCCGCTTGTAATCCTCCTCTGGAAACGAAGTGTTGTTCAAAAAACCATAGTTCTCAGGATTAAACGCCTCTTAAAATCCTGGGTCAGCCAAAAAAACTTTCTCTTGACAACTTTCTCCTCTCTTCCTCCTGCTCAATCTTGCCCAGCTGCTGGCTTCTTTGAGGTGGCCATTGCAGACCGCCGCTCAACCGTCTTGGGAAAAAGGGGTTATGCCGGCTGAGAAGGGGGTCTGCAGCACCCCCAAACCCCTCACCAGCTCCCCTTTATCTTCGGCTGCCTCTTCGTGGCAGCCCCAGCCTCCAGATCCGCGGATCGGAGACACCAAAGCAGCTAGCGCGGCAGGGATCGCGCAGGATCGCAAATCCCTGCCGCTAGCGAAGCCGACAAACCGGAAGTCGGCATCCTCAGTTTTCTTGACTGAGCTGGGGGTTGGACTAGAAGACCTCCAAAGTCCCTTTCAACTCTTGTTAAACACATGTGTATTTTATGTTCTGGACTATTGACATTGAATGCATGTAAGCCCTGAAAAATATGTGGTAGCCTGGGCAAAAGAAAGGCAGAAAAATCACTCTAGGTGTAGGGACAGTGTAAAATATTAACACATGATAAATAATGGAACAATTAAAAATAATAGCACAGAGTTTACTCTCTCTCTCTTCCTATTTTTTCTTTCTCCCCTTTCCTCTTTCTCTTTCTTTCTTTCTTTCTTTCTTTCTTTCTTTCTTTCTTTCTTTCTTTCTTTCTTTCTTTCTTTCTTTCTTTCTTTCTTTCTTTCTTTCTCTCTCTCTCCCTCCCTCTCCCTCTCTCCCCCCCCTCTCTCTCACACACAGCACTTTTGTAGCTTAACAGACATGCATTTTGAAGCAGCTCCTTTAAATTTCTCCAAGGCTGGAGTGGATTCCCCCACCCCCTCTGTCAGACTGCACTCCTTTTCACTCCAGACACTTTAACTCACATGGGAAAAGCGATACTTGCAGCATCCATGCCTTTGTTCCTTTCCCCCCGGGCAGAAAGAGGACATGGGGAACAGAAAGCTAGGAGAGCGATCGGGCGACCAGGTTGGGGGTGTGGCCAGCCAGGGGTTGCCACTGGTTTGGCAACCCATGCCAAATAACCACTACTGGTTCACCTGAATAGGTGCGAACTGGTTGAATACCACCTCTGGTGTATAGGGAGAAGAGAAGTGGAGAGAGCACAGACAGCCTTGGAGGGGGGGGGGCTGTGTTAATTGTACAGGTATCTGATATGATTCTGCCTAGCTTCAACTGCTGCTTCCTGTCTGTTAGGAAGCTTATGACCCACTTACAAGTGTGTTCAGGTACTGCTTGCTGGTTTAGTTTAGTTAGAAGAATGTCTGGAATGATGGTATTGAATTCTGAACTAAAGTCTACAAAGAGGAGCCTTGCGTAGGTCTTTGGAGATTCAAAATGTTGTAGGATGTAGTGTAGAGCCATATTAACAGCATCATCTGTCGATCTATTTGCTCAGTATGTAAATTGCAGGGGGGTCTAGCAGCGGATCTGTGATGGTTTTCAGGTGGGCCAGCACTAGCCTTTCAAAGGTCTCATAACTACAAATATTAGAGCAACCGGACTGTAGTCATTCAGTTCCTTGATGGAGGGCTTCTTCAGCACTGTGATGATAGTAGAATGTTTGAAGCAAGGAGGAACATACCACATCTCTAGTGATTTATTAAAGATTCAGGTGAAGATGGAGGTCAATTGGTGAGCACAGACATTTAAGCAAGATGGAGTTATCTTATCTGGGCCTGGTGCTTTTCCTGGCTTTTGTCTGTTAAATACATCTTGCACTTCTTTTTCTGTGATCACCATGGGTTGTGAACCCAATGGGTTGGGGTCAGTTGTAGGAAGCTTGGCTGTTGTTGATGTGTCTGAGATGGGGGTTGGGGAGATAGGTAGCTGTAGTTTCCTTTTAAACTTGCAGTGGAACACATTCAGTTCATCTGCCAGTTGTTGATTTCCTTCAGCCTGGGAAGGAGGTTTTCTGTAGCCGGTGATTTTTTTAAAGAGCTTTCCACATGTTTGCTGGTTCATTTGTTGAGAACTGATTCCTTAACTTTTCAGAGTAGCTTCTTTTTGCTTCTCTGATCTCCCTTGTTAATACATTTCTGTCCTGATTGTACAACATTCTATCACCTTTTCTGTAGGCTTCCTCTTTGGAGTGATGTAGCTGCTTAAGTTTAGTTGTGAACCAAGGTTTATTATTATTGTATGTTTGCAAGTTCCTAGTCGGTACACATAGATCTTCACAGAAGCTGATGTATGATGTTACAGTATTTGTGAGTTCATCTAAGTCTGCAGAGGTATCTTTGAACACATTCCAATCAGTGCACTCAAGGCAAGCCTGTAGCTTTAACTTTGCCTCCT